>NC_036842.1:76531193-76535818 GCF_002910315.2 Salvelinus sp. IW2-2015 | reverse complement strand
AGGTTGGGCTGGAGGATAGAGCTGGGGGATAAGGTTGGGCTGGGAGGATAGAGTGGGGGATAAGGTTGGGGCTGGAGGATAAGAGCTGGGGCACAAGCAAGGTTGGGGCTGGGGGATAGAGCTGGGGGATAAGGTTGGGGCTGGGGATAGAGCTGGGGATAAGGTTGGGGCTGGGGGCATAGAGCTGGGGGATAAGGTTGGCGGCTGGAGGATAGAGCTGGGGGATAAGGTTGGGGCTGGGAATAGAGCTGGGGGTAAGGTTTGGGGCTGGAGGACTAGAGCCTGTTGGGATAGGTTTGGGCTGGGGATTAAGAGACTGGGGGATAACCGTTGGGGGGCTGGGAGATAAGCTGGGGATAAGGTTGGGGCTGGGGGATAGAGTGTGGGGTGATAAGGTTGGCGTGGGCGGATAGAGCTGGGGGATAAAGGTTGGGCTGGGGAGATAGAGTGAGGGGAATAGTTGGGGCTGGGGGATGAGATGGGGGATAAGGTGGGGCTGGGGATAGAGTTTGGGGGGATAGGGTTGGGGCCTCGGGGATAGAGCTGGCGGGAGGAACCATAAGGTTGGGCGCTGGTGATAGACGTTTGGGGTGGATAGAGGTGGGGCTCGGGGACGAACGAAATGCGGGGACAGACGAGGGCAGGATAGAGCTGGGGGATACAGGTTTGGGTGCTTGGGGCGGGAGAATGTACCCAGAGCTGCGGAGGATTATATAAGGCTTGGGTCTTATGGGGCTGTGGAATAGGGCTGGGGATGGGGAATAGGGCTGGGGAATAGGGTTGGAGTTGAAGTTGGGATTGAGGGTCTGTGTGTGAGGGGTGTTGGAGATGTAATTAAAGACTGCGGGGCTTGTTTTATTGTTATAGATTAGCTGCAATTCACCTTGTCCCTGCTGCTGTGAGGGCTAGGAGTTGACCTAAGTTGCAGAAAGGCAGACTGTCACCCTGGCCTCATTGACTTGTTGAAGTCAACAGTGAACTTCTATAAGATGACAATTTCAGGCACAGACTGAGTGGAACACCGTCAATGATTCTACTCAGACAGTATGCAGCATCAATCTCAGTCACCAATTTTTCAGCTTTGTTCAATTAGAATGATGATAATGTTTCGGTGTAGCAAATGGTCAAAACAATATTAGCAAAATTGTCTCTTCATTGCTGTATTTCTTTTTTCTTGCTTGTCTGCCACGTTTGGATGTGGGCAATTCCTCTATTTTAGTTTTTCATGTAAACCTTTGATTTGGCATTAGCCACAATGATCTACTGCACAGAATAAAACGTATGTGCATTCATTTATGTATAAGAAAGATTAGAGAGTGTATTAGTCTAACGGTTTTGTTTGTTCAAACAGAAAACAGGCACTTGATGTATAACCAGACACCAAAGACAAAACATTACAGTAAAGGGGTTCTGTTCACTCTGTCTATCTTATATCCTGTTGCCTAGTCCCCTCACACAGTGCATTCGGAAAGTATTCAAACCCATGACTTTTTACACATTTTGTTACATTACAGCCTTATTCTGAAATGGATTGAAGAAAACATTTTCTTCATCAATTTACACACAATACCCCATAACGACAAAGCGAAAACATGATTTTAGAAATGTTTGCAAAAAACAGAAATACCTTATTTACATAAGTATTCAGTCCCTTTGCTATTAGACTCAAAATTGAGCTCAGTTGCATCCTGTTTCCATTAATCATCCTTGAGATGTTTATAAAACTTGATTGGAGTCCACCTGTGGTAAATTCAATTGACTGGGCATGATTTGGAAAGGCACACATCTGTCTATATAAGGTCCCACAGTTGACAGTGCATGTAAGAGCAAAAACCAAGCTATGAGGTCGAAGGAATTGTCTGTAGAGATGAAACCAATATTGAGCTCTTTGGCCTGAATGCCAAGCGTCACATCTGGAGGAAACCTGGCACCATCCCTGTGGTGAAGCATGGTGGTGGCAGCAGCATGCTGTGGGGATGTTTTTCAGCGGCAGGGACTGGGAGACTAGTCAGGATCGAGGGAAAGATGAACGGAGCAAACTACAGAGAGATCCTTGATGAAAACATGCTCCAGAGCACTCAGGACCTCAGACTGGGGCGAAGGTTTACCTTCCGACAGGACAACAACCTTAAGCACACAGCCAAGACAACGCAGGAGTGGCTTCGGGACAAGTCTCTGAATATCCTTGAGTGGCCCAGCCAGAGCTAGTCCCGAAGCCACTCCTCGTTAATTGTCATTGGCTGGGTTGCTTAAGGTTGTTTGTCCTCTGTCGGAGAAGTAAACCTTCGCCCCAGTCTGAGGTCCTGAGTGCTTTCTGGAGGCCATGTTTCATCAAGGATCTGCGTGCTGTAGTTTGCTCGCGCTTCATCTTTCCCTCGCATCGCTGACTAGCTCCCAGTCCCTGCCGCGGTGAAAAAACATCCCGCACAGCATTATCTGCTGGCGCACCACCATGGCTTCACCACCAGGGATGGTGCCAGGTTTCCTCCAGAGATGTGACGCGGTTGGCATCAGGCCAAGAGTCAATAATTGGTTTCATCCTCTTAACAGACAATTCCCTTCGACCTCATAGCTTGGTTTTTGCTCTTACATGCACTGTCAACTGTGGGACCTTTATGGAGAAGATGTGTTGCACTTTCCAAATCATGCCCAGTCAAGTGAATTTACCACAGGTGGAACTCCAATCAAGTTTTATAAACATTCTCAAGGGGATGTATTAATTGGAAACAGGATGCAACTGGAGCCTCAATTTTGAGTCTAATAGCAAAGGGACTGTCGCAGCCTCGACAGCCAGTCCCTGTCCCGAAAGCGCGCCAGATTCCACCTGACTGATACTGATAGGAACCGCATCGTGCACTTCACGCGCAGTCGTCGGGGCCGTACGCCCCCCAAGAGGCGCGTTTTATGCACGCATCATAATACTTATGTAAAAGGTATTTTCTTGTTTTTTGCAAAACATTTTAAAATCATGTTTTCGCTTTGTCGTTATGGGGGTATTGTGTGTAAAATGATGAAGAAAATTTTTCTTCAAATCCATAGTCAGTAATAAGCCCTGTAATGCTAACAAAACTGTGGGTTTAAAAAGTCATGGGTTTGAATACTTTCCGGGATGCACTGGCTAAAGCATGTGAGGACTAGCGCAACAGGAATTATAAGATAGACGCGATGTGACACAGAAACCCCTTTACTGTAACTGATTTTGTCTCTTGGTGTCTGGTTATAGCATCCAAGTGCCTGTTTTCTGTTGAACAAACAAAAAAACCGTCTAGACTAATACATCTCTAATCTGCTTATTACATAAATGAATGCACATACGTTTTTATTACTTGTGCAGTTAAGATCATTGTGGCTAATGCCAAATCAAAGGTTACATAAAAACTTAAAAATAGGAGACATTGCCCACAATCCAAACGTGGCAGACAAGCAAGAAAAAAGGAAATACAAAGCATGAAGAGACAATTTTTGCTAATATTGTTTGACCACTTTGCTACACCGAAACATTATCAATCATTCTAATTGAACAAAGGCTGATAATATTGGTGACTGAGATTGACTGCTGCATACTTGTCTGAGTAGAATCATTGACGGTGTTCCACTCCAGTCTGTTGGCCTGAAAATTGTCAATCTTAATAGAAGTTCACTGTTGACTTTCAACAAGTCAATGAGGCCAGGGTGACCAGCGTCTGCCTTTCTGCAACTGTGCTCAACTCCTTAGCCCTCACAGCAGCAAGGGACAAGGTGAATTGCAGCTAATCTATAACTAATAAAACCACAAGCCCCCGCAGTCTTTAATTGACATTTCTCCAACACCCCCTCACCCACAGACCCTCCATCCCGAACGTTCAGACTCGCGAGAGCCCTACTTCCCCAGCCCTATTCCCCATCCCCAGCCCTGAGTCCACAGCCCCAGCCCTATTCCCCAGCCCTATTCCCCACCCCCAGCCCTCAATTCCCCAGCTCCCTATTCCTCAGCCTAATCCTCAGCCCTATTTCCACCAGCCCTAATCCCCAGCCCTATGCCCACGCCCGTAACCCCAGCCCTGCCTATTTCCACGCACCCCCAGCCCCTATTTCCCCAGGCCCGCTATTCCCCAGCCCCCACCCCTTATTCCTCAGCCCTATTCCCCAGCCCTATTCCTCAGCCCTCTACCCCAGCCTCAGCCCTATCCCCCGCCCCAGCTCTATCCCCCAGCCCCACTCTATCCCCCAGCCCCAACTCTCTCATCCCCAGCGCCCAGCTCTTATCCCCCAGCCCCAGCTCTATCCCCAGCCTCAGCTCTATCACCCCAGCCTCAGCTGCTATCGCCCCAGCCCCAGCTCTATCCCCCAGCCCAGCTCTATCCTACAGCCCAGCTCTATCCCCCGACCCATCCCCCAGCTCTATCCCCCAGCCCCAAACCCTACATCCCCACAGCTCTATGCCCCCAGCCCCAAACCCGTAGCGCGCGCGCTGAGAGCTCTATTCCCCCAGCCCCTAACCTTATCCCCCACTCTATCCTCCAGCCCGCCAACCTTATCCCCCAGCTCTATTTCCCCCCAGCCCCAACCCTATCCCCAGCTCTTCCCCCAGACCCAACCTTATCCCCCAGCTCTATCCCCCAAGCCCCAACCTTCTCCCCCAGCTC
>NC_036842.1:76507706-76527578 GCF_002910315.2 Salvelinus sp. IW2-2015 | reverse complement strand
GGACAAGTCTCTGAATATCCTTGAGTGGCCCAGCCAGAGCCCAGACTTGAACCTGATCGAACATCTCTGGAGAGACCTGAAAATAGCTGTGCAGCAACGCACGTCATCCAACCTGATAGAGCTTGAGAGGATCTGCCGAGAAGAATGGGAGAAACTCCCCAAAAATACTACTACAGGTGTGACAAACTTATAGCGTCATACCGAAGAAGACTCGAGGCTGTAAATGCTGCCAAAGGTACTTCAACAAAGTACTGAGTAAAGGGTCTGAATAATTATGTAAATATGATGTTTCAGTTTTTTATTTTGAATAAATTAGCAAAAATTCTAAAAAACAGTTTTTCTTTGTCAATATGGGGTATTGTGTAGATTGAACAAGGAGAGGGACCGACTTCGGCGGAAGTTGTGACAGGTATTTAAAAAATATTTTTACTTTACTGTTAATTTCATATTTTTATTCTCATTTCTCGTGTGTTTTTTTTCTAGTAATACGTTGTTATTGATTATTGCATTGTTGAGTTTTGAGTTTGCAAGAATGGCATTTCACTGTAGTGGTGCATGTGACATTAAAACTTGAAACTTGAAACAATTACAAGGTGTTTATCAAAGACAGTTTACTTTAAAATAAATCATACTCAAACGTCTCTATCATTCTCTTTCAAATGACAAAGTATGTTATTCAGCATTTTTCTTAAGAACACTATGTAAAAGGACTTTATATAAACACAATAGCCTCTGTCACCTCACAGTCTTAACCTGGGTTGGATACCTGACCAGACATGTGAGCCGAGCTCTTTTCCTTCCCTTGCAGTCTCAAACTGAGGTACTGTTACACAGATATACTCTTGGCTACATTTAAGCATTGTAGAGCTAGACTCTGCACTGGTCAGTGTGAGGCAAGGTCAGAGCATTGGGTTATAATACTCCTTACATCTCTCTATCAATACTTTTCTTTTCCTTCCTCTCTTTCCCCATCTCTTCCCACCCCTCTCTGCTCTTTTCCATACACACTCATCTCTCTCCCACCACTCTCTCCCTATACATCTATTCCCACCCATTTCTTTCTCCCATCTCTCTCTCCCCCTCTCCCTACCTCCTTTCTACCTACCTGTCTCCCTCTCTCTCCTCCACTTCCCACCCATCCCTTCTGTCTCGCCTACCTCTCTCAATCCCTCTCTCCTATCTCTTTCCCACCCCTCTATCCCAAGGTGACCTAGCCAGGCAATCCCCACTATCGGTCAGGGCATAGCGTAACGCTAGCAGTAGCAACCTATTAATAATTCTGCTTCATTTGTCCCTGTTCTTCTCCTTTGCAGGACTTTATGACAGCACCTTAAATGCTAATGAGCTCCTAATCTGAGGCAGGTGCAGGTCTCTTCTAAAGACTCCTATCAGTCTTCCTGCTATGCACACAATGATAGGAGTCCAGCCTCACACACTAGAGCCCAGAGAGAAGTACCATTATGAAAAAGCCAGAGAGATTTGTTCAAATGTATTTGGGCTCTGAAGAATCATATCCTCTTCATGTTTTGTGAATATATATGTGGCCCAGTTGAAATTTCAAAGGATGAATAGGGAGAAGTGCAGTAATACATAATAACTTCACTGAAAGGTTTCTCAGTGTAATACTCCAACATTT
Organism: Salvelinus sp. IW2-2015; assembly: GCF_002910315.2. Classification (NCBI taxonomy): domain Eukaryota; kingdom Metazoa; phylum Chordata; class Actinopteri; order Salmoniformes; family Salmonidae; genus Salvelinus; species Salvelinus sp. IW2-2015. Next base: position 76,525,942 of record NC_036842.1, on the reverse strand, counting down.
ACTGTGGTGCAGTACCAGTGCAGAGAGGATGAGGCTAATACTGACCTTGCAGTTTAAACATGACAAATGAGTAAATAATGTCAGGAGCACACAGAGGCTATGTATGACTGTATGTGTGTGTGTGTGTGTGTGTGTGTGTGTGTGTGTGTGTGTGTGTGTGTGTGTGTGTGGACGTGTTTAACAATTCTTAGAATAGTAAACAAACAAAAATTTGACCAACTAGGGACATTTTGTTAGTCCCCACGAGGTCAAATGCTATTTCTAGGGGGGTTAGGGTAAAGGTTAGAATTAGTGTTAGGCTTAGAATTAGGTTTAGGGTTAAGAGCTAGGGTTAGGGTTAGGAGCTAGGGTTAGGGTTAAGGTTTTAGGGTCAGTGATACCCATCCCGGATCCGGGATCCTCCTCATCAAAAAAGCTGACTAGCATAGCCTAGCCTAACGGGACAGGGATATCATATAATATAATTTTCATGAAATCACAAGTCCAATACAGCAAATGAAAGATAAACTTTCATGATGGCTGATTCTTGTGAATCCAGCCATCATTTCCGATTTTTTAAATGTTTTACAGCGAAAACACAATATGTATTTCTATTAGCTAACCACAATAGCCAAACATACAACCGCATATTTTCACCATGTTTCCACCGCATAGGTAGCTTTCACAAAACCGACAAAATAGAGATATAATTAGTCACTAACCAAGAAACAACTTCATCAGATGACAGTCTTATAACATGTTATACAATACATTTATGTTTTGTTCGAAAATGTGCATATTTGAGGTATAAATCATAGTTTTACATTGCAGCCACCATCAAAAATAGCATCAAAGCAGCCAGAATAATTACAGAGAGCAACGTGAAAGACATTAATACTCATCATAAAACATTTATGAAAAATACATGGTGTACAGCAAATGAAAGATAAACATCTTGTGAATCCAGCCAATATTTCCGATTTTTTTAAGCGTTTTACAGCGAAAACACAATATAGAATTATATTAGCTTACCACAATAGCCAAACACACAACCGCATTTATTCACTGCAAAGGTAGCTTTCGCAAAAACCAGCAATAAATATAAAATTAATCACTAACCTTTGGACAACTTCATCAGATGACAGTCTTATAACATCAAGTTATACAATACATTTATGTTTCGAAAATGTGCATATTTAGAGCTGCAAATCGTGGTTATACATTGTGAATACGTAGCAACATTTTCCCAGAATGTCCGGAGATATTTTGGACACTCACCTAATCTGACCAAAGAACTCATCATAAAACTTAACATACGCAAAATACTGTTGGTAAGGCAAATGAAAAGATACACTGGTTCTTAATGCAACCGCGTGTTAGATTTTTAAAATAACTTTACTACAACATACAAAACACATTATTTGTGAGACAGCGCTCACAATATTCTCCGCCGTTGGATTCTACATATTCCACAGAAATAGAAATAACATCATAAATGTTTTCTTACTTTTGATGAGCTTCCATCAGAATGTTGTACAAGGAGTCCTGGTCCAGAAAAAATCGTTGTTTGGTTTTAGAATGTCTATTTCTTCTGTCGAATTCGCGCCAAAATGCTAGCCAAGGTTGCTAACATTCCCATCCTCTCTTGGCGCAAAGAACGGAAAAACTCCAAAAGTCCCAATAAACGTTGAATAAACTGATAAAACTAGGTTGAAAAACCTATTTTATGATGTTTTTCTAATATTATCAAATAAAATCAGAGCGGAGATATTCGCCGTGTAAACCGAACGCTTTTCAGAAACAAATGTGGAGCTCCTTCGCACGCCTTGGAAAACTGACAAAATGGCAGAGCCTGTCACTCCAAAAGCTCTTGTTCGACCTCAGATCAAGCTAGACACCCCATTCCACCGTCCACTGCCCTGTTGACATCTAGTGGAAGGCGTATGAAGTGCATGTATATCGATAATATATAGCCAGTTGAATAGGCAGGCCCTGACACAGAGCCCCATTTCAGAATTTCCACTTCCTGTCTGGAAGTTTGCTGCCAAATGAGTTCTGTTTTACTCACAGATATAATTCAAACAGCTTTAGAAACTTGAGTGTTTTCTATCCAATAGTAATAATAATATGCATATTGTATGATCTAGAATAGAGTACGAGGCCGTTTAAATTGGGCACGATTTTCCAAAGTGAAAACAGCGCCCCCCTATTGACAAGAAGTTTAAGGTTAGGTTTAAGGTTAGGGTTAGGGTACAGGTTAGGGTTAGCGTTAGGTTAGGGTTAGGGTTAGAGAAAACAGGATTTTGAATGGGACTGAATTTTGTGTCCCCAAGGAAGCTATACAACGTGTGGTGTGTGTGTGTGTGTGTGTATGTGGTCAGACAGTCAGTCAGTCTCTGGTAAATCAGAATAAAACATGTCTAGTCTGAGTGAAGGTTAAAAGTTTCCAAGATGAGACTCTTCTTCTAACTGCGTGTTCATAGTGCATGGATAAAATTGGCCGATTTTCTGCCTGGCTAGTTCATTCAACACTGAGTAAAAATAATTCACTTTTTGTGTGTGTGTGTGTGTGTGTGTGTGTGTGTGGTACGCACGGTGTGTGTGTGTGTGTGTGTGTTGTGTGTGTGTGTCAGAGAGATTAGCACACACACAAAGAAGGCATACCTGGGGCAAGTAGAAGATCAAACTGCTATGAGACACAACACACACACACACACACACACACAAACACACACACAACACACCACACACACACACACACACACACACACACACACACACGCACTGGCGCCCCATGCTGCGAAGTTTACCATAATGTTGTGTTAATTAGCAGAGCATTACTCTCTTCTACATATCTATATAATAGCATAATCTATTTTAATCCTAATAGGTTGATAATGAAGGACTGTCTCTGCCATGGCCACACTAATGTCAGGTAAGGGAGAGAGCATCACACACACACACACACACACACACACACACACACACACACACAGTACCCCGTCTGCACAACTGTGCAATGGTATTATAGGGCTTTCTGCAAAACATTTTCTCAGGACCCTAAAGGCAGTATAGCTGTATGAAATAAGTAGAATACTACTTATTTGGTTTTGAAAGGATAGGTAGACATGCCTTATTGTAGTTGGGTCCAGACTGTCATGTGTATATACAGTCAGCATTGTTATGCACTATGTGACCCTTAGATATTTAGGATGGCTTCCCTGACCAGGCCTTGAGTTCCCTGATTATCAACCCAATATAATTAACTGCATATATCAATGGAGAGACGTTATATTGGAGTGCACTGAGGTGTGTGTGTGTGTGTGTGTGTGTGTGTGTGTGTGTGTGTGTGTGTGTGTGTGTGTGTGTGTGTGTGTGTGTGTGCATGTGTGCGTGTGTGTGTTAATTCTGCTCTGGTCACTGAGTAAAGCTACGCTACAAAGGGCAAAGCTGTGATTGCGTAGAGCTCTGCCTGCGACTGTCAGGCTTAACACCCGTCCCACTGAGCTCAGATCAGTTATTAAGATAAACCTGGCCAGCACTCTCAATTTAATTCATCTACAGGGAATTGCACTCAGACCAGTCGTGAATTTGTATTCTTGAAAATGTCATTAAAAGGCTAATACTTTTGATAGAGGTTTATGGTTTTAATATTATTTCAGAGCTCAGCAGGTTGTGATTTGCATGTGTGGATTATGCATTAGAAGTCCAGTTAGTTTCACCCTGCTGTTAAGGAGGAGAGGTCCTTCTATTTCAACTCCTGACTGAACAATGGCTTGATGCTCTTTAAACTCCTCTCTAGGTTTCTTCCTAGGTTTTGGCCTTTCTAGAGAGTTTTTCCTAGCCACTGTGCTTCTACACCTGCATTGCTTGCTGTTTGGGGTTTTAGGCTGGGTTTCTGTACAGCACTTTGAGATATCAGCTGATGTAAGAAGGGCTATATAAGTACATTTGATTTGAAACTGACTTTATAAATATCATACATACAACAGAAGTAACCTATTTGACTTATTCACACAGAAGTAACCTATTTGACTTATTCACACAGAAGTAACCTATTTGACTTATTCACACAGAATTGACCAAAATAAAGCTGATCTGTGAGTGGCTCAGTGGTTAAGACGGTTAATGTATGGTTGGAAGGCAGTGGGTGAGTGGTTGAACATGGTCCGGGATGGTTTAGTCAGTGGTTTGGCAGTGTGAACCATAATGAAGTGGGTTAAGACTACAGGCTGACAGTGAGGTATAGTTCCCTGGTCTCCATGCATGCACAAGGCAGCTCTGCTCTCATAATCACCTCACATAATGGATGATATGGGTCAGTGTGGAGGTGGGGTATATTTCATGCTCATGTTTATCCAGCCAGCCTATTCTTCTACAGCAGCCTTACAGTACGTTAAACCCACCTGCTCTAGCCTCTACTCCTGGCTGTAACCTAGGTTGTGCTGCTTTGCCTCAAAACGTCAGGGAAAGGGCACACTACTACGAGACTCTCTGTGAGGTGGGCTTCACTGAGAGATGCTTTACCCATCTGTAGCTGGCCTACTGCTGGAGCATATGTGCAACTGTAGCTTGACTCTCCTCAGGGGTGGAAAAACACACTTTACCAACTTGTCACAATTTGAAAATATGAAAATGCTTAAGAGTGATTAGGAAAATTGAGAGTATGAGTGTGAGTGAGCTTGCACTACTGTAGTTGTCATAACTGGCTCCTTTCTGCTGAGCTCTCTAAATCAAAATATAAGGCTTGGTGTATTGTAAGAACAGGCAACATAATGAACCATATGGAGGTTTTATTTGTTTCTGGTAAGGTTTTACTACAGCAAATAAAAGTGAATGTATGGAAACCTCATGACAAAGGGAATTACACAAGTGTTTTCATGGAACCCTGTTGGCTCAGGCCACTAAATGTGCCAATCAAATGGACAGTGATGCAGCTCTTTACCACACACAGTAACCATGCTCCTTTATGAACTAGCCCATGTATGGAAGTGGTTTGGTTCACAATGTAATGGCAATTCTATTTCACAATCGTTTGTGAATATCTGACATGTTTTTTTTTATAGTTACAGGATCTAGCTAACAAGCTAAAAACGGAGGGAAAAACAGTCCAGAATCTGACTGAAGTGGTGGAAAGTGTAAGGTCTGTACATGAGTGTGGTTCTATTAGTTGCAGTAGCCTAAACCATAGAGCACCACAGCAGTCCCTGTCACTGCCACCCACCACTCACCACACTGTTCTGTAATGCACCTCTCAGTACTGATAGTGTAATACCTTTAAGTGCTTTAGTCAGTGTATTTACAGTAGTGTACGACCTGTGATCAATACCTTATTTTTATTTGCTCCATCTCCACCTCTTCCTCCTCAAACTTTAATAGAGGCCAGTTAAATATGAATAACTGCTATCAGCTGGGCTGCTTTACTGTTTCTGCCAGCGCTGCTAGAGTGACATCGCCCTGCGCCCCATAACCATTGTGTTGGGCCAGCTCCAGAAAACACACACAAAAGCACACAGCTGGAAACACACACGCACACACAGCTGGAAACAGACGCACACACACCTGCAAACAGACGCACACAAGTGGGCATGTATACACGCATGAGCAGAATACACTGTATATGTAGGCTTAATCAAAGCTTACAGGCTTAATTAAATACAGGCTTAATCAAAGCTTCAGACATACTGTCATCACCCATTATGGCCTCAGAAACGTATTTGTCTGTCAACATAAAGACGTCTTGATGCATTTCTTTAAGTTTTTACCTACACACACAGTTCAGGACAGTGCAGCAGTCATCACACACATTCACAACTGCAGGGTTTTAGGTGTGTGTACCTCTACCAGTCAGCCTGACAGCTTAGCAGTGCAGAAAGCAGCCGGTTCTGCCCCAAGGCAACTTTAATGCAGGTCCCTCCTCACTCTCTATTACCTTAATTATGACAGAAACTAGGCCAGAGGATTCACATTTATACATGATGATGAAGTTAGTCAACTGTACTTTAACTCAACAGTCCCCTTCTTGTCTGAACTTGTGGCATTTTACCCCATCAGCAAAAACAAACTAACTAGTCTGAGATTGTGTGCTACTGTTGTCATGGTTCGAACACTCGGATTTGAATGGTCTGTCTGAATTTCTTTTTAAACTCTGGCTGCGGTTGTGTGGTCTTATTTTTATTACCTTTTACCTTTTGCAAGACTGAATAGAAAATCCACAGTGTTCTATTCTATTCTAATCTATTCTATTAAACTGATAAACCATATAGTTTTAAAGGGCAACTCCACCACTTTTAACATTTGGGTTGTTACTATGAAGTATTTAGTGATGCCCTACACAGTTTTAGTGTAATTTTATGATTTCATGTCTATTGACTGTTTAGTGATGAGCAAAACCAGAAATTGCTTTTCTGTGACGTTTTCAAGTAGGATCCCTGAGATGACAAATACAATTAACTATTTTCAGCTATCTATATAACATGTCTATAGTTTTCTGATCATATTGGAACACTCTGCTATGTGTTGCTCTGGTTGTCTTCATCTAATAACATATACAAATATTTAAATAGATTTTCAAAAGCCTATAGCATGATATTTCTAGTCAGCTTACTCTAATATTTTTCTGTTGTTAAAGGCTCAAACTCCATTGATTCCATTCTGCAAAACCACTCCCACAATCACTGTCGAAGTTGCAACTTTGGCAGCCATTGCGCCCTTTCCAAACAGCTTACATTTTCATAGTTAATTGCTTGTAAACGTTACACTTTTAATTAGTTCCAATAGGCCTACAGTGTTGTTGGATGGTTGCTTGGACAGTTATTAAGGCTGTATTTGGCTGTTATCTTTGATGTGGACAGTTTGTGATAATACCGTACACAAGCTCGAATATTTACCTCATACGATTGAGTGAAATTACACACCATTTCAACCTCAGATTGGTAATTTTAATATTAAAGGTTACAGTCACAAGGTGACACGAAATCGATTGCTTTAAACAGATTATTATATTTGGTTTCGTACCATTGATTTTATCATACGTGCAGTGGTGGAAAAAGTAACCAATTGTTATACTTGAGTAAAAGTAAAGATACCTTAATAGAAAAGGATTCAAGTAAAAGTGAAAGTCAACCAGTAAAAAACGACTTGTATTAAAGTCAAAAAGTATTTGGTTTTAAATATACTTAAAAGTATTGAAAGTAAATGTAATTGCTAAAATATACTTAAGTATCAAAATTAATAGTAAAACTATGAATAATTTCAGATTCCTTATATTAAACAAACCAGGAGGCACAATTTTCTTGTATTTTTTAATTTACGGATAGCCAGGGGAACACTCCAACACTCAGACATAATTTACAAACAAAGTATTTGTGTTTAGTGAGTCCGCCAGATCAGAGGCAGTAGGGATGACCAGGGATGTTCTCATGATAAGTGTGTGAATTGGACCATTTTCTGTTCTGCTAAGCATTCAAAATGTAGTGAAGTAAAAGTTGTAAAAGTACAGATAACCCCCAAAACTACTTAAGGAGTACTTTAAAGTATTTTTTACTTAAGTACTTTACTCCACTGCATACATGCCTGTCCGATGCAGGACTTAGAAAGTAGTTCTGAAATTCAAACTCAAATGGTAAGGGACACGCTCTCGTCACTTCCTGTCGTCACTTCCTGTTGCGGAACGAGAGAGAGGTTGGTTTGTTGTTTTGGGAAGTTTTGAAAGTCTATTGAAAAATGTTACTTACTAGCTAGCTACCTTTTGAGTTTGAACGACGACACTGTTGGTATCACTTGCTGGGAGTGCTACTCTCTGTCCAGTGATCCTGCCTACCAACGCCGGGTCTGAGGAGCTGTTTGGAATAGCAGCTAGCCTAGCTGCTAGCTAGCTGCCTATCAAGGTAGTGGGGTTTTCTTGAGGGCTTAAACACAGCCTGCGACACGGTTAGCCATTGTGGCTGGGACTGCAGATTGTCCCAGGCTTGTGGCTGTCTAGACCCCTGCTGTTTGCTGTTGTTGTTTTCATTCTTCCCTGCAACCTGCTTTGTCTGGAACTGCGAGGAGTAACAGTGTAACCTACGTTGTTACCATGACAAAGACCAAAGTCGGCAGGAGTACTGCTGAGGACACTGGTGTCTCTCTATCACAGGTGAAAGATCTTATAAACAAACAAAAATAGTTCTACAAGCAGTTGTTACAACAAAAAGGAAATTGCTTCAAGTGTTTTGTCCAAATACTGCTGGAGTCAACTAATAAAAGAATGGACGACCTGACCAGAGAGGTCCAGGACCTAAAGAACATTTTGGGTTCTCCCAGGACCAGCTCGATGAGTTTAAACAGGAGAACGGCAAGATCTGTAAGTCTGTAAGTCATGAGAGAGGACATCAGTTCTTTATGTGAATACATGTTAACAATGACGGATACATCAGATTTTCTTGAGGGACAATCAAGGCGGAACAACATGGCTGTGGACAGAATTGCGAAATCTCTACCTGGACAGAGTCTGAGGACAAAGTGAGGGAAATTATCTCGGAGAAACTCAAGATGGACCACAGGAAGATTGAGGTGGAGCCCGCCCACAGGACTGGAAAATCCACCACCAGAACAGGTGACAGGCCCAGGCCGATAGTGGTCAAGTTCCTGAGGTTCAAGGACAAGGTAGCTGTTCTGGAAAGAGGCAAGTACTAGAAAAGAACTTACAGTTGAAGTCGGAAGTTTACATACACTTAGGTTGGAGTCAATAAAACTTGTTTTTCAACAACTCCACAAATGTCTTGTTAACAAAATATAGTTTTGGCAAGTCGGTTAAATTCAGTGCCTCTTTGCTTGACATCATGGGAAAATCAAAAGAAAACAGCCAAGATGTCAGAAAAAAAATTGTGGATGTCTGGTTCATCCTTGGGAGCAATTTCCAAATGCCTGAAGGTACCACGTTCATCTGTACAAACAATAGTACACAAGTATAAACACCATGGGACCATGCAGCCGTCATACCGCTCAGGAAGGAGACGCGTTCTGTCTCTTAGAGATGAACAACAGCAAAGCACCTTGAGAAGATGCTGGAGGAAACAGGTACAAAAGTATCTATATCCACAGTAAAACGAGTCCTATATCAACATAACCTGAAAGGCCGCTCAGCAAGGAAGAAGCCACTGCTCCAAAACCACCATAAAAAAGACAGACTACGGTTTGCAACTGCACATGGGGACAAAGATCGTACTTTTTTGAGAAATGCCCTCTGGTCTGATGAAACAAAAATAGAACTGTTTGGCCATAATAACATCGTTATGTTTGGAGGAAAAAGGGGGATGCTTGCAAGCCGAAGAACACCATCCCAACCGTGAAGCATGGGGATGGCAGCATCATGTTGTGGGGGTGCTTTGCTGCAGGAGGGGCTGGTGCACTTCACAAAATAGATGGCATCATGAGGTTGGAAAACTATGTGGATATGTTGAAGCAACATCTCAAGACATCAGTCAGGAAATTAAATCTTGGTCGCAAATGGGTCTTCCAAATGGACAATGACCCCMAGCATACTTCCAAAGTTGTGGCGAAATGGCTTAAGGACAACAAAGTCAAGGTATTGGAGTGGCCATCACAAAGCCATGACCTCAATCCTATAGAACATTTGTGGGCAGATCTGAAAAAGCATGTGCGAGCAAGGAGGCCTACAAACCTGACTCAATTACACCAGCTCTGTCAGAAGGAATGGGCCAAAATTCACCCAACTTATTGTGGGAAGCTTGTGGAAGGCTACCTGAAACATTTTACCCAGGTTAAACAATTTAAAGGCAATGTTACGAAATACTAATTGAGTGTATGTAAACTTCTGATCCACTGGGAATGTGATGAAATAAATACAATCTGAAATAAATCATTCTCTCTACTATTATTCAGACATTTCACATTCTTAAAATAAAGTGGTGATCCTAACTGACCTAAGACAGGGAATTTTTATCCGGGTTAAATGTCAGGAATTGTGAAAAACTGAGTTTAAATGTACTTGGCTAAGGTGTATGTAAACTTCCGACTTCAACTGTGTATCTTCCTTAACAAGGACTATCCTGAAGCTGTGTACCAGAAGAGGAAAGAACTTATTCCAGCCATGAAAGCTGCCGGAGCGCATAGGGACATTGTTTACATTTGATTTGACAGGCTCATTGTCCACCCTCCCTCCCAAAAGCCTGGAAGGGATGACACAGCCTATTCGTTCGTAGCATCAACCCCGTAGCGCTGGAGGGTATGGCTGCCATTGTACGGGCTCAGTCATCAGCTTCATCAAAAAGTGCATCGACTATGTTATCCCCACAGTGACCGTACGTATATATCCCAACCAGAAGCCATGGATTACACGCAACATCCGCATCAAGCTAAAGGCTAGAGCTGCCGCTTTCAAGGAGTGGGCCACTAATCTGGATGCTTATAAGAAGTCCCATTACACCCTCAGACGAACCATCAAACAGGCAAAGTGTCAATACAGGACTAAGATTGAATCCTACTACACCGGCTCTGACGCTCGTCAGATGTGGCAGGGCTTGAAAACTATTACGGACTACAAAATGAAACTCAGACGCGAGCTGCCCAGTGGCGTGAGCTTACCAGACGAGCTAAATGCCTTTTATGCTCGCTTCGAGGCAAACAACACTGAAGCATGCATGAGAGCACCAGCTGTTCCAGATGACTGTGTGATCACGCTCTCCGTAGCCAATGTGAGGAAGACCTTTAAACAGGTCAACAGTCACAAAGCCGTGGGGCCAGGACGTGTACTCAAAGCATGCGCGGACCAACTGGCAAGTGTCTTCACTGACATTTTCAACTTCTCCCTGGCTGAGTCTGTAATACCTACATGTTTCAAGCAGACCACCATAGTTCCTGTGCCCAAGGAAGCGAAGGTAACCTGCCAAAATGATTACCACCACGTAACACTCACGTCTGTAGCCATGAAGTGCTTTGAAAGGCTGGTCATGGCTCACATCAACACCATCATCCCGGAAACCCTAGACGCACTCCAATTCGCATACCGCCCTAACAGATCCACAGATAACGCAATCTCAAATGCACTCCACACAGCCCTTTCCCACTTGGACAAAAGGAACACCTATGTGAGAAGGCTGTTCATTGACTACAGCTCAGCGTTCAACACCATAGTACCCACAAAGCTCATCACTAAGCTAAGGACCCTGGGACTAAACACCTCCCTCTGCAACTGGATCCTGRACTTCCTGATGGGCCGCCTCAGGTGGTAAGGGTAGGCAACAACAAATCTGCCACGCTGATCCTCAACACAAGGGCCCCTCAGGGGTACATGCTTAGTTCCCACAACTGCGTGGCCAAACACAACTCCAATACCATCATTAAGTTTGCTGGCGACACAGTGGTAGGTCAAGAGTGTGCAAAGCTGTCATCAAAAAAAGAGTGGCTATTTGAAGAATCTCAAATTTAAAATATATTTTGATTTGTTTAACACTTTTTTGCTTACTACATGATTCCATATGTGTTGTTTCATAGTTTTGATGTCTTCACTATTATTCTACAATGTAGAAAATCGTAAAAATAAAGAAAAACCCTTGAATGAGTGTTCTAAAACCGGTAGTGTATATATTTTTTACCTTGTATTTGTTTGCTCTTTTCAATATTATGTTTGTCTCTGATAAGCTATCCAGCAAAGGGCTGAAAATAGCCCATATTAATATATATAGCCTTAGAAATAAGGTTCATGAAATCAATAACTTGCTAACATCAGATAACATTCATATATTAGCCGTTTCCGAGACTCACTTAGATAATTCATTTGCTGATACAGGAGTAGCAATACAATGATGTAATATACCAATAGAAGAGACAGGAATACTTATGGGTGAGGTGTTGCTGTATATATTCAGAGCCCAATTTTTTAAAAACATTTTATTTAACCTTTATTTAACCAGTTAGGCCAGTTGAGAACAAGTTCTCATTTACAACTGCGACCTGGCCAAGATAAAGCAAAGCAGTGCGAGAAAAACAACACAGAGTTACACATGGGATAAACAAACGTACAGTCAATAACACAATAGAAAAATATGTATACAGTGTGTGCAAATGAAGTAAGGAGGTAAGGCAATAAATAGGCCATAATGGAGAAGTAATTACAATTTAGCAATTAACACTGGAGTGATAGATGTGCAGATGAGGATGTGCAAGTAGAAATACTGGTGTGCAAAAGAGCACAAAAACAAATATGCGATGAGGTAGGTAGTTCGTTGGACGGGCTATTTACAGATGGGCTGTGTACAGCTGCAGCGATCAGTAAGCTGCTCTGACAGCTGGTGCTTAAAGCTAGTGAGGGAGATATAAGTCTCCAACTTCAGTGATTTTTGCAATTCGTTCCAGTCATTGGCAGCAGAGAACTGGATGGAAAGACGGCCAAAGTAAGTGTTGGATTTGGGGATGACCAGTGCAATATACCTGCTGGAACACGTGCTACGGGTGGGTGTTGCTATGGTGGCCAGTGAGCGGAGATAAGGCAGAGCTTTACCTAGCAAAGGGGGCTTTGGTGACAATCCCTGTAATGCTTAGAGAAGCTCTTATGTCATTGTTATTGAAGTGTTGTGGTTGCAGGTGGTTGCAGCTTAGAGAAGAACGTATGTAAAGTGTTTAAGTGTTGTGGTTGTAAGTTCACCTGGCACATCTAAAGCCTTTTATTTTGGGGTGTTGCTATAGGCCACCTCGTGCTTACAGTCAGTTTCTAAATAGTATGTGTGAAATGCGTGATATTGTATGGGATGTAAACAGAGAAGTCTGCTTTCTTGGGGAGCTGAATATTAACTGGTTTTCATCAAGATGTCTGCTCAAAAGCTTCTCACTGTAACCAGTGCCTGTAATCTGGTTCAGGTTATTAATCAACCTACCAGTGTGTTTACAAGCACTACAGGAACATGATCATCCACATGAATGGTCACATTTTTACTAATACAGTAGACATTTTTTTCTAAAGCTGAATCCATACTCATTGGAAGCAGTGATCACAATATAGTGGCTATATCCAGGAAAGCCAAAGTTCCAAAAGCTGGGTGTAACGCTCGTCGTTAGGTGGAAGAGAGGAGGACCAAGGCGCAGCGTGGTAAATGTTCATGATGATGAATTTTAATGCTAATCCAACAAACAGAACACTAATAAAATACAAAACAACAAACGAAGTGAACAACTGAACGAAACAGTACCGTGTGGCGAACAAACACTGACACGGCAACAAACACCCACACCTCAAAAGTGAAACCCAGGCTGCCTAAGTATGATTCTCAATCAGGGACAACGATTGACAGCTGCCTCTGATTGAGAATCATACCAGGCCGAACACAAAACCCCAACATAGAAAAACACACATAGACAGCCCACCCCAACTCACGCCCTGACCATACTAAATAAAGACAAAACAAAGGAAATAAAGGTCAGAACGTGACACTGGGCCTAAAATTGTGTATAAGAGATCATACAAAACTCTTGTGGATGCTGGTAAAAATATTTGTTGGTCTGATGTGATTAATAAGGAGCATCCAGATACTGCACTTGATGAATTTATGAAATTGCTTCTTCCAATTACTGATAAACATGCACTTGTTAAGACATGAACTGTTAGAACTGTTAAGGCTCCATGGATTGATGAGGAATGTAAAAACTGTATGGTTGAAAGAGAAGAGGCAAAAGGAGTGGCTAATAAGTCTGACTTATAAGTCATTGATCTGACTTACTGCAAATTGAGAAATTATGTGATTAAACTCAATAAAAAAGAAACTGAATTATGAAGCCAAGATCAATGATAGAAAGACTGATGGAAAAAAAAACTTATATTACGTTATAGGCAGAAAGGCAAATTTAACTCAATCTTTCACTGAATCAGATGGCTTATTTATCACAAAACCATTTGAAGTTGCCAATTATTTTAATGATTATTTAATTGTCAATGTGGACAAACTTAGGCAGGAAATGCCAACAACGAACAGAGCCACTCGTTTTACTGTGGATATAGATACTTTTCCTCCAGCATCTTCACAAGGTCCTTTGCTGTTGTTCTGGGATTGATTTGCACTTTTCGCACCAAAGTACGTTCATCTCTAGGAGACAGAACGTGTCTCCTTCCTGAGCGGTATGACGGCTGCATGGTCCCATGGTGTTTATACTTGCATACTATTGTTTGTACAGATGGACGTGGTACCTTCAGGCGTTTGGAAATTTCTCCCAAGGATGAACCAGACTTGTGGAGGTCTACAATTTTTTTTCTGACATCTTGGCTGATTTCTTTTGATTTTCCCATGATGTCAAGCAAAGATGTACTGTGTTTGAAGGTAGGGCTTGAAATACATCCACAGGTACACCTCCAATTGACTCAAATGATGTCAATTAGCCTATCAGAAGCTTCTAAACCCATGACATAATTTTCTGGAATTTTCCAAGCTGTTTAAAGGCACAGTCAACTTAGTGTATGTAAACTTCTGACCCACTGGAAATTGTGATACAGTGGATTATAAGTGAAATAGTCTGTCTGTAAACAATTGTTGGAAAAATTGCTTGTGTAATAGTAGACGTCCTAACCGACTTGCCAAAACTATAGTTTGTTAACAAGAAATTTGTGGAGTGGTTGAAAACAAGTTTTAATGACTCCAACCTAAGTGTATGTAAACTTCTGACTTYAACTGTACCATAAACATTGTCCCACAAGGAGATGAGTGTATAAATGGCTACTACAYGTTCTCATMTATCAACAGGTATATRTAGTATACTCAGTGTCAATATTAGCATGTAAATCTTGGTGGGGTAAACTTTTTTTAAATGCATGCCAGCAAAGCCACAACACAACACTAAACAATACGTTCATTGCACTATAACAGTGACAAACGGTGCCCACAAACTGTTGGGGCCTATATAAAGCTGTTCCAACAGCAGAGCTTTCTTTTCAGCACCATGGAGTGAATCCTTACCACCGCTATACCTGGTTATCAGCGGAGCCTTGTCTGGCAGTTCATTCAGCTTAATTTACTGCCTTTTTTAAAAACATAACTGATATGGCTGACTTGCTTAAACAAATGTGGTTTCTACTGACAATTGAGATGTACAAACTATGGCATAAGGGAACGACGAGCGGATAAGAGGCAATCCGTAATTTTCTTATTAGACATTAATGAGCGAGCTAGGATGGATGTAGTCAATAGAACTATTTGTTCAACACTTTTGAAATGTACAGCGACAGCAGGTAGACCGTTATTACAGTATTCTCCCTGTACACCAAGTCAGAACCATAGGATAAATAAAGCAGGCATATAAGCAGACAATGAAAGCTCTTACAATATTCGATGATTACATTTCTCTACAACAGGCTATAGGCTACATGCGCGCGATCAAATCAGAACAGTATGCTAAGTCATGAGGGAGGAAAGGGACCAAATTACTAGGGTGAGGCACATGGGCTACAAACAGCTGGGCTACAACACAACATACACTTAGTATCACTTTCTTGGCTACAGTATACATACAGTGCATTCGGAAAGTATTCAGACCCCTTGACTTTTCCCACATTTTGTTACATTACAGCCTTATTCTAAAATGGATTAATTAAATGTATTTCCTCGTCAATCTACACGTTATGCCCCATGATGAAAAATGTAACACATGTTTTTAGAAATTCTTGCAAATGTATTCAGAACCTTTGCTAAGAGACTCAAAATTGAGCTCAGGTGCATCCTGTTTCCATTGATCATCCTTGAGATGTTTCTACAACTGGATTGGAGTCCACCTGTGGTAAATTAAATTGATTGGACATGATTTGGAAAGGCACACATCTGTCTATTTAAATAAGGTCCCAAAGTTGACAGTGCATGTCAGAGCAAAAACCAAGCCATGAGGTCGAAGGAATTATCCTTAGAGCTCAGAGACAGGAGTGTGTCGAGGCACAGGTCTGGGGAAGGGTACCAAAAAATGTCTGCAGCATTGAAGGTCCCCAAGAACATAGTGGCTTCCAACATTCTTAAATGGAACATTATATGTAGATTGATGAGGAAAACATGTATTTAATCCATTTTAGAATAAGGCTGTAACGTAACAAAATGTGGAAAAAGTCAAGGGGTCTGAATACTTTCCGAAAGCACTGTATACTAACAGCATAATAACTGGTTATAAAGTGTTGGAATTGTCCTATAAAACCAGGCAACTTCCTGCATAATTCAAATCAAACCTGAGGCCGTCCCCAACTTTCATCACATATATTTTAAAGAAGGGAGAAAAAAAACTGTCAACAAGGAACACAACTGGGTATACACACTTAAATACACTTTAAAATCCCTAAGAGCATTTGGCTATTTATGTTTTTTATCTATGGAAAAAGGAGACCCATTGCTCTTATGGAGGAGTGGATGTCAGCAGTTTTTCCTCTCTTCTCTTTCTCTCTCCGTTCTATTCTGTCTCTCCCAGGTGAATTGGGTGAGTTAAGGAGTGAAGTACTGTACACAGAGTAATCCTTTATTTGCTGGATGAACATATTTGTTGACTCTGGGGTACTTAGAGGTAATTATACGCTCTTATCTCTCCTACTAACTACAGGTTTAATACAATCATCAAGGTCTTCACAGTCAAATACTCTGATAGTGGAGACATCTTCTTTTGTGATGTTTGTCTATTCAATAAATGAGGTTGTAAAGTAACCGGTACACCGATGTGAGAAGTATAGGCATTATTTACACAACACTGGTTCAATTGTTTGTGATGAAATGTTGATATTATGGGAAGTTGTTGGGTCCTTTCACTTCCAGTCTCTGTTTTTAGAAGCAATAACAGAAAGTGATTTTACACTAAGATCAAAAGTGACGTCAAACTACCAATTTCTCTACCTCCTCCATCCCCCCTCAAATCAACTTGTTGCTTCAACTCCAATAGTAAACCCATCGCTGCAAAATACACTTCCAAACTACAACTGTCAGCCTATCCCTGTGAAAGAAACTTCAAACTTCAACTCTCAACCTATCCCTGTGAAAGACTCTTCAAACTTCAACTCTCAACCTATCCCTGTGAAAGAAACTTCAAACTTCAACTCTCAACCTATCCCTGTGAAAGAAACTTCAAACTTCAACTCTGGGGAAGTGAGGAGAAGTGTTAAATTATAAGGTTGGTAGTGGTGCTTATTAAAAGAGGAGGTCTGGATTAACAGAAGTTAAGTCCCTATCAAACAGACAATAACATTATGGCTTAATCCCCCCGAAGTCTCAGATTAGACAAACTGCTCCCCTCCTCTCTGCTGCACAGTAGGAGCCGCTACGCTAGCCTCCACAATGACCTCTGGATGGGAACACCGAGCAACGATAGTGTCATTACCACACTGAGCTGCGGCTAGTCAACAAAGTCCCAGAACTGTTGTTCACTAAAGATGATAATGTAACTTTTGGAAGTTTGAAGTTTCTTTCACAGGGATAGGTTGAGAGTTGTAGTTTGAAGTTTCTTTCACAGGGATAGGTTGAGAGTTGTAGTTTGAAGTTTCTTTCACAGGGATAGGTTGAGAGTTTGTAGTTATGGAAGTTTGAAGTTCTTCACAGGGATAGGTGAGAGTTGTGTTGGAATTTGAAGTTTCTTTCACAGGGATAGGTTGAGAGTTGTAGTTTGAAGTTTCTTTCACAGGATAGGTTGAGAGTTGATAGTTTGAAGTTTCTTTCACAGGGTAGGTTGAGAGTTGTAGTTGGAAGTTTGAAGTTCTTTCACAGGGATAGGTTGAGAGTTGTAGTTTGGAAGTTTAATTCTTTCACAGGGATAGGTTGAGAGTTGTAGTTTGAAGTTTCTTTCACAGGGATAGGTTGAGTGTTGTAAGTTTGGAAGTTTGAAGTTCTCACGGGATAGTTGAGTGTTGTAGTTGGAAGTTGAAGTTTCTTTCACAGGGATAGGTTGAGAGTTGTAGTTTGGAGTTTCTTTCAACAGGGATAGGTGGAGAGTTGTAGTTTGAAGTTTCTTAACAGGGATAGGTTAGAGTTGGGAAGTTTTGAAGTTTCTTTCACAGGGATAGGTTGAGAGTTTAGTTTGGAAGTTTTGAGTTCTTCACAGGGATAGGTTGAGTGTTTGTAGTTTGGAAGTTTGAAGTTTCTTTCACAGGGATAGGTGAGAGTTGTGTTTGGAAGTTTTTTTCACAGGGATAGGTTGAGAGTTGAGAGTTTGAAGTTCTTTCACAGGATAGGTTGAGAGTTGTATAGTTTGAGAGTTCTTTCACAGGGATGAGGTGAGAGTTGTAGTTTGAAGTTTCTTTCACAGGGATAGGTTGA
>NC_036842.1:76495690-76507681 GCF_002910315.2 Salvelinus sp. IW2-2015 | reverse complement strand
TAAGTTTTTCTTCTATTAAGAAAAGCCTCCCTTTTCTCCACTCATTACCTGTATAAACTGCACCTGTTTGAACTCGTTACCTGTATAAAAGACACCTGTCCACACACTCAAGTCAAACAGATTCCAACCCTCCACAATGGCCAAGGACCAGAGAGCTGTGTAAGGACATCAGGGATAAAATTGTAGACCTGCACAAGGCTGGGATGGCTACAGGACAATAGGCAAGCAGCTTGTGTAGAAGGAAACAACTGTTGGCGCAATTATTAGAAAATGGAAGAAGTTCAAGATGACGGTCAATCACCCTCGGTCTGGGCTCCATGCAAGATTTCACCTCGTGGGCATCAATGATCATGCAGGAAGGTGAGGATCAGCCCAGAACTACACGGCAGACCTGGTCAATGACCTGAAGAGAGCTGGGACCACAGTCTCAAAGAAAACCATTAGAACACACTTACGCCGTCATGGATTAAATCCTGCAGCGCACGCAAGGTCCCCCTGCTTAAGCCAGTGCATGTCAGGCCTGTCTGAAGTTTGCCAATGACCATCTGGATGATCCAGAGGAGGAATGGGAGAAGGTCATGTGGTCTGATGAGACAAAAATAGAGCTTTTTGGTCTAACTCCACTCGCCGTGTTTGGAGGAAGAAGAAGTATGGAGTACACACCCAAGAACCCATCCCAACCGTGAAGCATGGAGGTGGAAACATCATCTTTGGGGATGCTTTTCTGCAAAGGGGACAGGACGACTGCACCCGTATGAGGGGAGGATGGATGGGGGCCATGTATCGCGAGATCTTGCCACAACCTCCTTCCCTCAGTAAGAGCATTGAAGATGGGGCGTGGCTGGGTCTTCCAGGCATGACAACGACGACGAAAAGCACACAGCCATGGCAACTAAGGAGTGGCTCCGTAAAAGCATCTCAAGGTCCTGGAGTGGCCTAGCCAGTCTCCAGACCTGAACCCAATAGAAAAGTCTTTGGAGGAGCTGAAAGTCCGTATTGCCAGCGACAGCCCCGAAACCTGAAGGATCTGAAGAATCTGTAGGGAGAGTGGGCCAAAAATCCCTGCTGCAGTGTGTGCAAACCTAGTCAAGAACTACAGGAAACGTATGATCTCTGTAATTGCAACAAAGGGTTCTGTACCAAATATTAAGTTCTGCTTTTCTATGTATCAAATACTTATGTCATGCAATAAAATGCAAATTAATTACTTAAAAATCATACAATGTGATTTTCTGGATTTTTGTTTTAGATTCCGTCTCTTATAGTTGAAGTGTACCTATGATAAAAATTACAGACCTCTACATGCTTTGTAAGTAGGAAAACCTGCAAAATCGGCAGTGTATCAAATACTTGTTCTCCCCACTGTAACATATATCAGATGTTATTCGCTGAATATGAATTCATAAGGATCATTAGCTAAAATCTATTGATAGAGAGACAGAGTGGGACAGAGACAGAACCATGTTGAAGCTTTAAGGAGGAGAGAGACCTATAGAAAAGGAGGGAAGGAGGAGAGTGGTTAAAATATAGAGTTGGTAGTGGTGCTATCTTAAAAGAGGAGGTCTGGATTAACAGAAGTTAATCCCTTATCAAACAGACAATAACATTATGGCTTAATCCCCCCGAAGTCTCAGATTAGACAAACTGCTCCCCTCCTCTCTGCTGCACAGTAGGAGCCGCTACGCTAGCCTCCACAATGACCTCTGGATGGGAACACGCTAGCAAACGATAGTGTCATTACCACTACTGCTGCGGCTAGTCAACAAAGTCCCATGAACTGTTGTTCACCTAAAGAATGAATGTAACTTTTGGAAGTTTAAGTTTCTTTCACAGGATAGGTTGAGAGTTGTAGTTTGAAGTTTCTTTCACAGGATAGGTTGAGAGTTGTAGTTTGAAGTTTCTTTCACAGGGATAGGTTGAGAGTTGTAGTTTGGAAGTTTGAAGTTTCTTTCACAGGATAGGTTGAGAGTTGTAGTTTGGAAGTTTGAAGTTTTCACAGGATAGGTGAGAGTTGTAGGTTGAAGTTTCTTTCACAGGGATAGGTTGAGAGTTGTAGTTTGAAGTTTCTTTCACAGGATAGGTTGAGAGTTGTATTGGAAGTTTGAAGTTTCTTTCACAGGGATAGGTTGAGAGTTGTAGTTGGAAGTTTGAAGTTCTTTCACAGGGATAGGTTGAGAGTTGTAGTTTGAAGTTTCTTCCACAGGGATAGGTGAGTGTTGTAGTTTGGAAGTTTGAAGTTTCTTCACAGGATAGGTTGAGTGTTGAGTTTGAAGTTTGAAGTTTTTTTCACAGGATAAGTGGAGAGTTGTAGTTTGAAGTTTCTTTCCAGGGATAGTGAGAGTTGTGTGAAGTTTCTTTCACAGGGATAGGTTGAAGTTGAAGTTTTGAATTTTCTTTCACAGGGATAGTTGAGAGTTGTAGTTTGGAAGTTGAAGTTTCTTCACAGGATAGGTTTGAGTGTGTAGTTTGGAAGTTTGAAGTTTCTTTCACAGGGATAGGTTGAGAGTTGTTGGGGAAGTTTCTTTCACAGGATAGGTTGAGAGTTGTAGTTTGAAGTTTCTTCACAGGGATAGGTTGAGAGTTGTAGTTTGAAGTTTCTTTCACAGGGATAGGGTGAGAGTTGTAGTTTGAAGTTTCTTTCACAGGGATAGGTTGAGAGTTGTAGTTTGAAGAGTCTTTCACAGGGATAGGTTGAGAGTTGAAGTTTGAAGTTTCTTTCACAGGGATAGGTTGAGAGTTGAAGTTTGAAGTTTCTTTCACAGGGATAGGTTGAGAGTTGTAGTTTGAAGAGTCTTTCACAGGATAGGTGAGAGTTGAAGTTTGAAGTTTCTTTCACAGGGACGTTAGGGGGAAGATTCTCTTCTTTTTTACAGGTCTGTGAGAGCCGGAATTCTTACTGGTTGGTAGGTGATCAAATACTTATGTCATGCAATAAAATGCAAATTAATTATTTAAAAATCATACAATGTGATTTTCTGGATTTTTGTTTTAGATTCCGTCTCTCACAGTTGAAGTATACCTATGATAAAAATTACAGACCTCTACATGCTTTGTAAGTAGGAAAACCTGCAAAATCGGCAGTGTATCAAATACTTGTTCTCCCCACTGTATGTTACCAAGGCCTAGTGAAGCAATGACATGCTGTGGGTACATCATATAAATGATATAAACAATGAACATACTGCATTTAGTAATATGATAGTTTATGGAATCTAGTTTTTCATATTTCTCTGTTTTTCATAAAATGTTGACATGATTCTCATAATGTGTATTATAGTTGTTTTTATCATCCCTTTCAATTTAAAACAAAACATATGCATTAAGCATTTGGAGTGGTGATGTAAACAATATAAGAGGGAATCTATATACAGTATGGCAATACTGAAAAGGAAACAGTTTAATGCACAATTAATATTACATGGACAAGTAAAGAACACAAACTGTTCCCCCCTGATCTGTTTCACCCGTTTTGTGATTGTCTCCATCCCCCACCAGGTGTCTCCCATTTGTCCCCATTATTTCCTGTGTATTTATACCCTCATTTTCTGTTTCTCTGTTGCCAGTTCGTCTTGTCCCACCAGCGTGTTTTTCCCAATTTTCGAGTTTCTATAGTTGCTGTAATTCTAGTCCCCCTGGTTTTGACCGTTCTGCCTGCCCTGACCCTGCCTGCCGTTTTGTATCTGTTTAACGCTGCCTTGGACTTCTGACCGTTCTGCCTGCCCTGACCCTGCCTGCCGTTTTGTATCTGTTTAACGCTGCCTTGGACTTCTGACCGTTCTGCCTGCCCTGACCCTGAGCCTGCCTGTCGTTCTGTACCTCACTGACACTGTCCTGGAGTTCTGACCTCTGCCTGCCCCTGACCTGTTGTTTCCCTGCCCCCTGTTTTGTAATAAACATCTGTCTGCATCTGGGTCTTATCCTGAGTCCTGATACAAACCATGAACCATGTTACACCTTGACCAGATACAATATGTGTAAAACAGAATTAGTGGAGTTTTACCCAGCTGTGTTGATATAATTCTCATACCTTACACCAAAATTGACGATTCTATACTTTATTTCCCATTTTCCTGGAAATACATTTTGTGAGGCCTGTGGTACATAAAATACAATATATGCCCATTACAATACAGTGTGTATACACTCGTTACAGGTTGTGAACATAATAACATCATACAAGGCATTATAGGTTGCAACGTTGATACCAGAAAACACAGCAGTTTCCAGGAACCTTTGCACTTGGCAATATAAAAGCAGAGCAATAAATGTGTATTAATGAATTGATACCCAGTGTGTTTCATGTTTTGAGAGGAATCCTACCACGCTGAAACAGATGTACGTATAACTCACCAAGCACAGAAATATGCCTACTGCTGACAGGGAAATAAAAACTGTAAAAAGCCACACATGTACATCTAACCAGGTTATTAAATAAACCCTGCTGATATATAGAGAGAGGAGAAAGAGAGAGAGAAGAGAGAGAGAAAGTCACTAAATCCAGAACGATAAGCAGACTTCTTTGCTCCGCCCACACCCTCTCTCCGCTGAGATGGCATCATTACCCCCCTCCCTCCCGCACTCTTTCCCTCACTCCCTCCCTCCTCTCCTTCCTCTCCTCTCTGCTATGCTCTGATATCGTTGGTGAACAGTTGGTATCATTAATGGGGAGGATTGCATGTTAATTGGCATCAATGAAAAGACAAATTATGAGTGACAGTGTTGGAGAGAGAGAAAGGAGGGAGGAAAGGAGTGGGGCTTTAGAGTATTGGCTGTGACAGGACTGTTATTCTGAAGGAAGGCCCAGCTGCTAGAGAAATGAGAGGCTGTGTGTGTGTGTGTAGGTGCATGCATGTGTGTGTGTGTGTAGGTGCATGCATGTGTGTGTGTGCTGTTTGTAACTAGTTATCAATATCATAGTTTTACAGATGCCCAAAACTTTTCAAAATCACACACCAAGCTACCATTGCCAATTACCTCAGAATGTGGTACAGTCCACAAAGTACTGTCAAATAGTCCCATTGATCAGAATGTGGTACAGTCCACAAAGTACTGTCAAATAGTCCCATTGATCAGAAAGTTGAGTGTTTGTGTGTGAGTGAGTAAATTGGTGTGTGTAAGAGATTAGAGTAGACTAGAGCCCCAAATGTCAGGTCCAGTAATAGACCTGTCCCTCACCTGTCCCCCCCAGCGCTGTCCTGGGACCCCTCGCTCTCTACAAGAATGAGGGGAGCTCCCCCAGACACCCCTCTCACATTCACACTACTGTATGTCTGCCTTTGTACACACTCCATCCACACCACTACTTATCTAATAATACCCATCCGCTCCACTCCTGACATACTCACTATAGGACTGCTCTCTCTTTCTCTCTGCTGGCAGCTTTAATAAGCGGATGCCTGGAGACAGGTTTTAACCAGAGGTGTCAGGCCAGGTGCCATCTGACAGCTGGGGCTGATTAGCAGTTAGAATGTTGGAAGGTTGGCACTGGTCTCCATGGCGCTCCCCACAGCGACCAGAGAAGCCTTGTTTTCGCAGCAACCGTGGCAGCTCTTAGGTTGTTGACAGGGAGAGCTTCATCAAGGATCTCCAGTCCCAAATAACAATAACTCAGGGGATAACAGAGTTGTACTCAGGGACTACTACTGCCAGGGAGACTAAACTCTACCTTAGTTTTTACTCTATATGCACACAGAGATACCTACTTTCTCTGCCCCCCCTCCTTCCTTCCTTCCCTTCCCCCTCTCTTTCTCTCTCATTCTTCCTCTTTTCTTTGACACAAAAACAAATTGAACCCCCTCATGCTCTTCTGTTTCTCTCTCGTACACCCACACTCAGTCGTGGGGACAACAGCCCATGCAGTTCATTATAGAGTCTGTATGTTCAGTGTCATTGTCTTTGCGCCAGTCATCTCCCCAGTGTGTGTGTGTGCCCTGAACTGCGTAATGTGCTGTCAGAAATAACAACACGGCGTGTGTGTGTGTGTAGCTCCTCCTGTGGTTGTGCTGGGCTGAGGGAGTGGAAACACACCTCAGAAATGTTGGATTGGAGTCCCTCTGCTGTGGCCCAAACACTCACTCAGACTAATGACAGTCTGTATACTGCTGGCCTGCTACAACTAGCGCTTCATACAGATACACACACCATTCTAGAGGGTCTACTTACACTATCCCACTATCCACGATGTGAATGTCAATATTCTCCTCTCCTAACATCTCTAAGAAAAGGAGAGACAGACAGACAGAGACAGAGAGAGAGACAGACAGACAGACAGACAGACAGACAGACAGACAGACAGACAGACAGACAGACAGACAGACAGACAGACAGACAGACAGACAGACAGACAGACAGAGCAGACAGACAGACAACAGCGACAACAGACAGACAGACAGCAGACACGACAGACAGACAGACAGCGACAGACAGACAGACAGCGACAGACAGAGAAGCGACAGACAGAGACAGACAGACAGACAGACAGACAGACAGACAGACAGACAGACAGAGACAGAGACAGAGACAGAGACAGAGACAGAGACAGAGACAGAGACAAACAGACAACAGAAGAAGAGACAAACTGACAGAGAGAGACAGATAGACAGTGAGAGAGACAAACAGATAGAGAGACAAACAGACAGACAGAGAGAGAGAGACAAACAGACAGAGAGACAAACAGACATACCGACGGAGAGACAAACACAGAGAGAGAGAGAGACAGAGAGAGAGAGAGAGACAGAGAGAGAAACAGAGAGACAGACAGAGAGCGAGACAGAGAGGCAGACAGACAGAGAGAGACAGACAGACAGAGACAGACAGACAGACAGACAGACAGACAGACAGACAGACAGACAGACAGACACAGACAGACAGACAGACACGCAGACAGACAGACAGAGACAGACAGAAAGAGAGACCAGGCAAGATATAATAGTAATCAGCGGGATAGAGAATCTGTATCTACTGCTGCTCTGTTACACACATGATGTCCTCCACAGGGTGACAGCACTGTTTCACTTTCAGCTCGCCTGTTACACACTCAACCCAAACACTCTGTTCCTCCACATCTGGTCCCTTCGCCCTCCCATCCCTATGGGACGGCAGCTCTCGCTCAAATGTGTTTACATGATCAATTCATTATGTGGATGAAATGTTTTTTTAAGGGAAAGAGCGGAGAACAAAGACAAAAAGGACATTGATATGTGGCCAAAAACAAAAGTGCCCAAAACACTTGAAAATATAATTTGTTCTATAATAATGGATGTTCAAAGTTTCAGATATTTTTTTATAACCCAACCCTGATCTGTACTTCTCCACAACTTTGTCCCTGACCTGTTTGGAGAGCTCCTTGGTCTTCATTGTGCCGCTTGCTTAGTGGTGCCCCTTGCTTAGTGGTGTTGCAGACTCTGGGGGCTTTCAGAACAGGTGTATATATACTGAGATCATGTGACACTTAGATTGCACACAGGTGGACTTTATTTAACTAATTATGTGACTTCTGAAGGTAATTGGTTGCTTCATAGCAAAGGGGGTGAATAAATATGCACGTACCACTTTTCTGTACATTTTTGTTATTTTTTTCATTTCACTTCATCCATGTTGGACTATTTTGTGTATGTCCATTACATGAAATCCAAATAAACATCAATTTACAATACAGTTTGTAATGCAACAAAATAGGAAAAACGCCAAAATGGATGAATACTTTTGCAAGCACTTATATTATACATATGTTTATCCTGTTGCTATTTTGATCATTTTAAGTGCAATATTTTGATTTTATTCTCCCACACCTGGTTTCTCCCACCCTGCAGTTGACCATTGCTCCTGCAACCTCTGAGTGCCCCTATTACCCGCCAGCATCAAAGACACCTTGTGTTTTTCTCCAGGAAACGCCAAATACTCTCCAGCAGAACACCTCTCTTGCCTCGGCTCTCAGCTGTTGGTAGGTTGGGGCCTCCCAATGGGTGCGCACAGGTGCACTTGGGTCTCCTCCATCACTAGAGGACTGTGTCCTTGCACCTTGCTGCGTGGCCAGGTACACCTCAATGTAGTGGGGGTCTACCTGAGTGATCCTGCCAGTCTTCTCTCAAAGATGAAGCCATGCAAGCCTTAGTGCAGTGAAACTGTGATTAGCTTATTAAATGAGTTATGGTTCCTTTGATTGCTCCAACATTACTTGGTTACTAGGATGACTGCAGCAATAGAGCTAATACATGCCAACAAGTGCTGATCTTCGCGGATGTAGGCATTTATTCACACCCAAACCAATGCAGGGTTCTCTCAGGCAACACAGATGCTTTTGGTAACTATGACCTCAACTGGTGACGTGTTGACGTCTATTTTGAATGTCTGCGGTTTCAACTTTGGATGGTACTGATGGTAGCTTCTTTTTACGGTGTATTTTTATTTCTTGTTTTTGTTCTACCTTATGTTGCATTGATATTAAATCCATTATTAATGGCACCACAACAAACCTGCCAAGAGAGGGCCGCCCACCAAAACTCACAGACCAGGCAAGGAGGGCATTAATCAGAGAGGCAACAAAGAGACCAAAGATAACCCTGAAGGAGCTGCAAAGCTCCACAGCGGAGATTGGAGTATCTGTCCATAGGACCACTTTAAGCCGTACACTCCATAGAGCTGGGCTTTAAGGAAGAGTGGCCAGAAAAAAAGCCATTGCTTAAAGAAAAAAATATTCAAACACGTTCGGTGTTTGCCAAAAGTCATGTGGGAGACTCCCCAAAAATATGGAAGAAGGTACTCTGGTCAGATGAGACTAAAATTGAGCTTTTTGGCCATCAAGGAAAACGCTATGTCTGGCGCAAACCCAACACCTCTCATCACCCTGAGAACACCATCCCCACAGTGAAGCATGGTGGTGGCAGCATCATGCTGTGGGGATGTTTTTCATCGGCAGGGACTGGGAAACTGGTCAGAATTGAAGGAACGATGGATGGCGCTAAATACAGGGAAATTCTTGAGGGAAACCTGTTTCAGTCTTCCAGAGATTTGAGACTGGGACGGAGGTGCACCTTCCAGCAGGACAATGACCCTAAGCATCCTGCTAAAGCAACACTCGAGTGGTTTTTGGGGAAACATTTCAATGTCTTGGAATGGCCTAGTCAAATATTTTGCACCTTTAAAGTGGTGGGCATGTTGTGTAAATCAAATGATACAAACCACAGAAAATTCATTTTAATTCCAGGTTGTCAGGCACAAAATAGGAAAAATGCCAAGGGTGGTGAATATTTTCGCAAGCCACTGTATTTATTGAAAAATAAGTCTAAAAAGGTCATTATAGAAGTTTATTAATGGGTTATGTGCTCTGTACTGACAGCGATTTCCTCTAGTGTGACACAATCTTGATGTCATACCAAGGGGGAAAAGCTGTCACACTTAAGGGCTTTTACGGTGACCACATTATCACTGTACCGGTGGTAATATGTCAAATTCCACGTGACCGTTTAGTCACGGTAATTAGGCTTCTCTAAGCTCTGATGCTGCTGATGGTCATTAGTAGCCTACCAAACTTGCTAACTGCCTGGTAGTCAACACTCTATTGTCCCTCTAATCACTCTGACATCAATGTAAATGTATCGAAAATCTAATCAAACACTTCATGAGAGCCCATGAGCCCATGTATTATCACTTGTGAAGGATGTTTTATCACATGTGAATGATGTTTTAGTACTTGTGAATGATGTTTATCACTTGTGAATGATGTTTTATCACTTGTTGAATGATGTTTATATTGTGAATGATTTTATCACATGTGAATGATGTTTATCACTTCTGAATGATGTATTATCCCTGTGAATGATGTTTTATCACTTGTGAAATGATGTTTTATCACTTGTAATGATGTATTATACTGTGAATTATTTTATCACTGTGAATGATTGTTTTATCATTGTGAATGGATGTTTTATCACTTGTGAAATGATGTTTTATCACTTGTGATGATGTATTACATGTGGATGATGTTTTATCACTTGTGAATTGTTTTATACTAGTGAATGATGTATTAATCACTGTGAATGATGTTTTATAACTTGTGAATGATGTATTATCACCTGTGAATGATGTTTTATCACTTGTGAATGATGTATTATCACGTGTGAATGATGTTTATACTTTGAATGATGTTAATCACCTGTGAATGATGTTTTATCACTTGTGAATGATGTTTTATCACTTGTGAATGATGTTTTTATCACTTGGTGAATGATGTATGTCACCTGTGAATGATGTTTTATCACTTGTGAATGATGTTTTATCACTTGTGAATGGTGTTTTATCATTGTGAATGATGTTTTATCATTTGTGAATGATGTATTATCACCTGTGAATGATGTTTTATCACTTGTGAATGATGTATTATCACTTTGAATGATGTTTTTATCACTTGGGAATGATGTTGTATCACTTGTGAATGATGTTTTATCACATGTGAATGATGTATTATCACCTGTGAATGTGTTTTATCACTTGTGAATGATGTATTATCACGTGTGAATGATGTATTATCACTTGTGAATGATGTTTATCATTTGTGAATGATGTATTTTCACCTGTGAATGATGTTTAATCAGTGTGAATGATGTTTTATCACTTGTGAATGATGCCCAGGATGTGCAGTAAGGCAAGAAACAGCTCATGAATTTTTTCAAATCATGTTTGCACACCTCATGTAGCCTAGCCAATAGGCCGATATGTTTTGATAAGGTGTGTATCACAACTAAAGGGGCCAAATAACTTCTTAAAATTAAGCAGAATAATCTGCTTTAAACCGGTGTAGAGCCTAACTGGCATACATAGGCTACGCGTGAGATTCAAATTTGGGGAAGATCATATTCACCATAAACATGCACCTTTATAATAAAGCATTACATGCATAATCGCATTTGCTGTCACTTTCGAGAACAGCATTTTGGAACATTCGCTTATAGCCTACTGCCGTGTGCGCGTTGCTATTCTTATAATGTGAAAAAAATTGCCTAATAGTTTATATTTTTAAGCTAAATGTTCTGATCTGCTGCATCAGCCTCATTGCTTTTAAAAGTTTTTTTGATGGGAGTGGTTGTATTATTTGGGATCTATCACATCCCACAACTGTCCCAGACTATGTTTGGAATATGTATTTATTGTGGACCTTATTGTTATCAGTAAGCCTTCCATTTGATTTCACCACAAAACATAAACAATAGCTTTTTATACTTAAATTATCAAAAAATTACAAATATTTTCAATTATTAATTCAAAAGGTGTCACACCAAATGACTAAGAAATGTACCCCTTTTATGGCAATGGTAGAAAAGTGTAATATTTGTATAAATATTCATAATAAAGATGACAATCTGTTCAGACCATGTGCTCCAGCAATTTCTTCTGTACTTCCTCATTGCAAGACAACTCTGCCCCTCACAATGGTGCCCAAATGCTGGTTCGTTGTTTATTCACAGAATTGTGTCACACCATGTGGACATTGATTTTGGGGACAAAATGTAGTCAATCAGAACTATTTGGAAACATCATGAATGGACTTGGGGACTACTGTTTCTTGAAATACACTTCTGTGTCATGAGTACAAGAGTAGGTGAAGGGAATTTTATACCTTTTTCCTTTAATTAACTTAAATAACCTCTTGAGAATACAGGGGGTGCTATTTTCGCATTAGCATAATTTGCTTTACAGATTAAACTGCCTCTTATTCAATTATTGCTCTTACTATATGCATATGAATCATACCATTGGAAAGAAAACAATCCCTAGTTTCTAAATCCGTTTCAATTTTGTCTCTGAGTGATACAGAAGTCATTCAACAGCACTTTCCATGACCAAGAACATAAAATCAAGATGTTTATGCTGGCTTCAAAGCTCTGCCTATATATGGTCGTGCCTCCTATGACCCGAAACACAACTCACTGGCCTTCCTCTGGGTGTCTAGAGGACGTCAGAGGAAAAATTTCTTGTCTATCTGGGACTGACGTG
>NC_036842.1:76361496-76488609 GCF_002910315.2 Salvelinus sp. IW2-2015 | reverse complement strand
GGGGGGGGGGGGTGCTACCGGATCAGGGTTGGTGACTCGTGAGAAGTTTGTTCAAAGTTCCACAACCTTACCTGGGACAGTCACACCATTGGATGAATAACATATTTGGTTCAAAATTGTAAGAAAACAAATAATTCTGTCATGGTCGTGTGGAAAGACGGACCAAGGCGCAGCGTGATTTGTGTTCCACATATTTATTTAAAGTGAAACTTCTAAACAAAACAATAAACAAACACCGACCGTGAACAAACGTAGTGCTACATGCACTCACTCAAAACAATATCCCACAAAGCAGGTGGGAGAAAGGACTTCCTAAATATGATCCCCAATTAGGGGCAGCGATTGCCAGCTGCCTCTAATTGGGAACCATACAACCCAGCCACATAGAAAATCAATGACTAGAACTCTCCCCTAGTCACGCTCTGACCTAAACACCATAGAGAACCGAGTGCTCTGTATGGTCAGGCCGTGACAGTACCCCCCCCCCAAAAGGTGCGGACTCTGGCCGCAAAACCTGAAACCAAATGGGGAGGTTAGGGTGGGTGACTAGTGTCGGTGGCGGCTCCGGTGCGGGTCGTAGCCCCCGCCCCGACCACGGATCCGGCCATGGAGCTGGGTTGGTCGCCGTGCCTGGAATGGCAGAGGAGAGCTCCGGCCATGGAGCTGGGTTGGACGCGGGGCCTGGACTGGGCACCGGCGCAGAGGAAGGCTCCGGCCTTGGAGCTGGACTGGACACCGTGCCTGGACTGGGCACCAGTGCAGAGGAAGGCTCCGGCCTTGGAGCGGGACTGGACGCCGTGCCTGGACTGGGCACCGGCCCAGAGGAAGGCTCCGGCCTTGGAGCGGGACTGGACGCCGTGCCTGGACTGGGCACCGGCGCAGAGGAAGGCTCCGGCCTAGGAGCGGGACTGGGGAGGCGCACTGGAGGCCTGGTGCGTGGAGCCGGCACAGGTGGCACCGGACTGGTGACACGCACTTCAGGGCGAGTGTGGGGAGCTGGCACAGGACGTACCGGACTGGGGAGGCGCACTGGAGGCCAGATGCGTTAAGCCGGCACAGACTTCACCAGACTGCTGACAGGCTCTTCAGGTCGAATGTTGAGCAGAACACACTTGACCAACATCTCTCTCATCTCTCTCTCTCCCAACTTCTCCATCGCCTCTCTGACAGTCTCTGGCTCTTCAGGGTGAGTACGGGGAGCTGGCACAGATGGCACCGGACTGATGACCCGCTCTTCCACTCTCCGCTGCTCCGCCGACCACCCCTCGTGCCCCCCCCCAACAAAATCTTGGGATTTCAGTGGCCACGGTCCCCAGAGTCGTCGCTGTCCTTCAACCTTCCTTGGTGTCTCCTTCCAAGGAAGGGTCTCACATCCGGACATGATTTCCTCCCATGTCCAAAACTCCTTAACCTCCATAACACGCTGCTTGGTCCTGCGTTGGTGGGATATTCTGTCATGGTCGTGTGGAAAGACGGACCAAGGCGCAGCGTTATTTGAGTTCCAGATATTTATTTAAAGTTAAACTTCTAAACAAAACAATAAACAAACACAGAACGTGAACAAACGTAGTGCTACATGCACTCACTCAAAACAATATCCCACAAAGCAGGTGGGAGAAAGGACTTCCTAAATATGATCCCCAATTAGAGGCAGCGATTACCAGCTGCCTCTAATTGGGAACCATACAACCTAGCCACATAGAAAATCAATGACTAGAACACTCCCCGCTCTGACCTAAACACCATAGAGAACCGAGTGCTCTGTATGGTCAGGGCGTGACAAATACACTGCATGGATTTACTTGATCCAAGTAAAAAAACAACGCTTTTAGTAATATGTCACAATTTTAACACATTTAAATGAAGTTGTATTTGTGTTTGTCGTTATGGACAAAAAAGGGGTGTCACGTCAACTACCAGTGTATTCATGATACTCTTAGAGAAAAATAAGAGTTTTATGCCCTTCAGGAGAAACTTGCAGTAAATGCTGCAGTAGGCAGAAGTGGTGTTGGTTGGTTATGAGTATTGTCTTGGCAGTAGAGAACAGGGATACTAGAGGGGACTAAGAGCTAATTACAACTAAGATCAAAGGATTCCTCCTAGAGTTGTTCCACACATCCGGGAAAAACACAAACACGGCACTTCTTTTCTGCCACCTCAGACATTTAAATCCCCCAAAAAGACAAATACGGTGAACTTTCTTTGAGTACATATTGTTAACTAATTATTTCAACACAGTTATTTAACTGTAGACTACTAGGATAAAACACTACATGTCATTTCAGGTTGTTTTCAGTGTAATAATCAACTGGACTTTTAGAACCAAGGCATTTACAGTTTAGAGCAGATGAGTGTAACCTTCAGCGCATATCACAGAGTTCTGTCTTAATCCATTGAGGGGCAATTAAGAATGAAGTCGTTGGCTACATTAACAATTCAATTAATTACCAGACGATGTGTGTGTACTTACACCTGTAATCTACACTGTCACTCTCAATAATGGGGATCCTAATAAAATACAAAAAATACTAAATATCCGTGCCATGAAAATCAAATCAAATCAAGTTTATTGATTTATTTATTGATTGAGCCATGCTGGGATGTGACACTGCATTGACTGAGAACCAGACAGGTCGCGGCACCCCTTCTTTCCTCATCTTAATCACTAGCCCCAACTCAAATCAATGCTCCTTATATACATACATGTACATACTGGCCTAATGGAGCTATGATCTCTGTTCTTCTCAGTGACAATACTAGACATTGTAAAAATACTTCAGTCTCTGTGTTGATAAAGAGATTGTGAGTGGGGCTTGTGTTCTTGCCAACTAGGACTATTCTAGTCCAGACTAATAGAGAATGTTGTGCTAGATGCTGATCAAGTGCTTCAAGATAGTATTGGTCTCTCTCTCTCTCTGTATGTACTGTATGTATGCATGTATGTGTGCTTGTAACCCAAGTACTGGTCTCCTCGCGGCGGGCTTAAACGGGTCTGTGGCAGTCCATTTCTTTACYGAGAGCTGAATTCAATACAGAGAGACATACTGTATATAAGAGAGTGAGAATCAGAACACTGTCTCACTAGAGGATGTATCACTTTATCGCTTGGGTCAGCTAGCTACCACAGTTAGAAAATCTCCTGTCATTCAGGTAATATATTATGAGTCAATTATACCAGACTATATCAACCAACCATCACACTGTATTAAATCACATATCATCAAATCAATGAGAGCTGTTAATGTTCTTCAATTAGACATTCTGTACCTTTAAATGTTCCACTCTCCAAGTGATGTATGACCAGAGGTTATGAGTGCTACTGAATGTTATGACCGGTGATGGGTCTGGGAGGAGACACTAAGAGCTATTGAATAACAGTTAAGTTCCCCTTAAACACACTTCCTGTTTCCTGGGCTCCTCTGATTGGTCAGGAGAGGTTCTATATGTGTAATAGTGTTCCGAGGCGTGAAGTCGTTTCATGTGACAATGGCTGGGAGATTCTTCTTCATTCATAAATGGTTATCATCTCAACAAGATCTCACGGTTTGACACGGTTTGACTTCAGCAGCATTTAACGTTTGTCTGGGGGGGCTAAAGTAACAACTTGACGGTTAAGTTTAGGCTTTAATTACGAATAGTTAAGGTAAGGGTTAAGGTTTGGGATAAGGTTAAAACAAAAAAACAGTGCTTAGCCTTTGGATTGAACTTGCGACCCTCGGAGCCGGAGCTTGCGGCTTGCTAGGGCGTTGTGGAGGGGGATGGCGGATGGGAGTAAGCAGCGAGCTCCAGCGCCGAGGGTTGCATGTTCAATCCCAGTGCTAGGCACTCGTTTTATTTGTTTTTGTTTTAACCTATCCCAAACCTTAACCCTTACCTTAAGACTACTTGATGGTAATAGTGCTCACCGTTGCCCCTAGTGACTGGTTTTGAAAGAGTCTCCTGGCATCCTGGTACCTGGCCGAATGTCAAATATCGCCTTGGATCTTAAGTGACCTGGCTGATCATCTACCATCCTCTATCAATGAAATATTATTAATCAGATGAAAACCATTGTGCTGTGTGAATGAAACCGTAGCCTTACAGGAAGCAGTTATAACTGTGGAACTGGAAGGCCGGATTGAGATGAAACCAACGTTATCCAGTGTGGTGCATGCTGTGTCTGTCTATAAACATCATCTAGCACTCTTTTCCATCTCAAATAAGTCATGACTTCTCTCCACAGTAAAACGCTCTCTCTCTACCGCCTATCTCCATTCCCGTGGCAGCCAGTGTCCCTGGGCTGTGGTTTACAAACCCAGCTAACATGGTGAAGGGCTTCACACTAGCCCAATGATCAAAGTGGTCAATTTGTTTGAACAGACTCAGACAGAGTCATTAGAAATGCATATTACACTACAGCTACTGCATATTAACACCATCCACCAGCCTATTAATCAGTAGCTCATCAATATCTCATTTGCATATTATCTTTTAAGGGCCAGTGTCTGGGGTGATGGGTGAGCCCATCAATAATGCTAATGTTCTCCTGAGCCAGGGAGAGACCGGGGTGGGGGGGTTCGGGGGGGAGACCTCATTCAGAGCACATTGTGATTGAGGTGACACATGAAGGGAATGATCCTTTATCATCTAAATAAAATGTAACATAGAAGTAATGGATACTTATATGAGACTGCTGTTAAAATTACTGTTGAAAACAAAAATAAGCTATCCACACAGTTGGTCCTTAGAGTGGCGACTGGTATTGGCAACGCCAGAGCGACTCGAGTGTCTCAAGGTCGCTTGATGCTCAGGGCACTTATGGATCACAGCCACAGTGTCTGTATGCCCTGACCACACCGCAGGAGTGTGTGTGTATTTAAGTGTGTTTGTGTGTGTATGTGTGTCAGTGACAGGGGTCGTAGATGGTAATGGCAGCAGAGGGAGTGATTGTGTCCTCCCGTCCCCACTCCTGAGATGTAGGAAGAAATGTGCCAAGCATGTGATCCATCAGGACATTGATTCCTGGAGATAGATAGAAGGATAGAAAGAAAGATAGAAGGAAGAAAGAAGATGAAAGAAAAGTGTAGAAAAAGAGAGGGAAGATGAAATATGAAAGTGATTTAAAGCTGTGTTCCTCTCACAGTACAACTACAGTTACTGCATTGAGTTGATCTTTTTTACCACTCTCTATACTTTTTCTTTCCTCTCAGCCCCTTGCTCTTAACTCCTTCACTCCACTCTTGCATTCTTGCAGGTGATTCTCTTCCCACAACCAGTTCTTTCTCTCACTTTTATTTCTCCTCTCCTCTCCTAATTACCAAACATGAAAAGGGTTTCCCAAGTTCAAGACTTCTCATTGATTACTGCTATCCTCCCTTTCCTTCTCCAATCCAACTCAAACCTCCTCCTCCCCTACACTCATCAGCCTCCTCAGCCCCCCCCCCCTCCTCCTCCCCTCCTCCCCCCTCCTCTCCCCTCCTCCTCCCCTACACTCATCAGGCTCCTCAGGCCTCCTCCCCTCCTCCCCCCTCCCCCCTCCTCTGCCTCCTCCCCATACAAAGATATACAGAGAGTACACCCATACTAAATTGACATGTAGTATGACATGTGTCCTTTAATGCTACAGTAAGTTCACAGTGATCAACTAGGGGTGAACATACTTAAAAAATCAAAAAAATGGAGGACCAAAATTAAACAATCTTTAGGTAAGCAGGATTGAGGTACTTCAGCAGTTATATTGAGACAGGCATGGGGATCAGGGGTCACATTGAGGACGTACGCATATTACACTGAGTACACTGAAGCCCTAATCAGTGGTGTGGTATAGCTTCATAGAGAGAGCTATAAAGACAGATTATGAACAACATCAAATATGAATAAAGACCAAACTGATGACTGAAGAACAGTTTGGAGGTGGAGGAGCTATAATGTGACTGGAAATAAAATATGTATTCATCTTGGCCGCTAACTGCTAGTCATACAGACTCTGTTAGCACGCACAATTATGCAAATGAACACTTCATCAAGGGCTAATTCTTTAGAGTGTCTCTTTTCTTTGGATGTAATTTTATACGACTCAGCAGTTAGCGCCTCTGAACGACGCTCCAGTCCCTCTGTGAAAATAACTTCAAATAAGAGCAGTAACCTAAAAGGAAGGTCTAGAACAGAATCATGCTGTGGTTGTATCATGTGAGGGAGTCTATTCAGGAGTGTATTATATCTGTTCATTTGTCCGACCCTGCAGTCATACAGATTGTTCCTGTCAAACAATGTCTATCAGAATGCTGTGAGTTGAAACCTTTGACTGAATATTTTTGAGTGACAAATATATTGTTGTGAATTAGTTTAATTAAAACAACTGTGACAATGGCATCATGTATGAATTGTATTTGTGAAAATTTATGTTTGTTATTACAGTGTTATATCTCCACTCACCCATTAGCCACTAAATGCTCCAGTTTTCATAGGGTCTTGTTATTTCCACTTTAACACCTATAAAAACCCAAGCAGCTCTTCACAGATCTGGTACCATACAGCGGTTGAATGCAAGCATTTTCCGGTACTGTGCCTCAAAACTAAATGTTTACCTAGTCCACCGCTCCACCTTGGACATGAAAAGCCTTTATGACCAGGTCTACTTCTACAAGGCAGCAGTCCCCACCTTTGCCAGGAGCCTGAAGGACGTCACCTTCAACCGCAGCCCCAGCACCTCACACTGGAGCAACAGAGAAACTGACACCCTGCCCAGACAAGCGAGACACCCTCCCAGAACTGCGAGAACCCCCCTGGAAGGACCTGCACCAAGAGGATCCACACTAAGAGGACCTACACCCAGACCACAGCGCCACCAGCCACATCTCCACCCCAACCAGTCGACCCCTCCCAAAACAAACCCTATCCACACCCTATATAGGACCCCCCAGATCAGTATTATGGCCCTTCTGCCCCCTGCATCCCCACCGCCCCTGCAGCAAGGACCTCAACATGACAGCCGCACTTACATTTGAAGTTGGAAGTTTACATACACCTTAGCCAAATACATTTAAACTCAGTTTTTCACAATTCCTGACATGTAATTTAAAAAAATAAAAAAATCCCTATTTTAGGTCAGTTACGATCACCACTTATTTTAACAATGTGAAATGTCAGAATAATAGTAGAGAGAACGATTTATTTCAGCTTTTATTTCTTTCATCACATTCCCAGTGGGTCAGAAGTTTACATACACTCAATTAGTATTTGGTAGCATTGCCTTTAAATTGTTTAACTTGGGTCAAACGTTTCGGGTAGTCTTCCACAAGCTTTCCACAAGAAGTTTGTCCCATTCCTCCTGACAGAGCTGGTGCAACTGAGTCCGGTTTGTAGGCCTCCTTGCTCGCATACACTTTTTCAGTTCTGCCCACAAATGTTCTATGGGATCGAGGTCAGGRCTTTGTGATGGCCACTCCAATACCTTGACTTTGTTGTCCTTAAGCCATTTTGCCACAACTTTGGAAGTATGCTTGGGGTCAATGTCCATTTGGTGAACCATTTTCGACCAATCTTTAACTTCCTGACTGATGTCTTGAGATGTTGCTTCAATATATCCACATCATTTTCCGACCTCATGATACCATCTATTTTGTGAAGTGCACCAGTCCCTCCGGCAGCAAAGCACCCCCACAACATGATGCTGCCACCCCATGCTTCACGGTTGGGATGGTGTTCTTTGGCTTGCAAGCCTCCCCCTTTTTCCTCCAAACATAACGATGGTCATTGTGGCCAAACAGTTCTATTTTTGTTTCATCAGACCAGAGAATATTTCTCCAAAAAGTACGATCTTTGTCCCCATGTGCAGTTGCAAACTGTAGTCTGGCTTTTTTATGGCGGTTTTAGAGCAGTGGCTTCTTCCTTGCTGAGCGGCTTTTCTGGTTATGTTGATATAGGACTTGTTTTACTGTGGATATAGACACTTTTGTACCTGTTTCTTCCAACATCTTCACAAGGTCCTTTGCTGTTGTTCTGGGATTGATTTGCACTTTTCACATCAAAGTATGTTAATCTCTAGGAGACAGAACGCGTCTCCTTTCTGAGCGGTATGAAGGCTGCGTAGTCCCATGGTGTTTATACTTGCGTACTATTGTTTGTACAKATGAACGTGGTACCTTCAGGCGTTTGGAAATTGCTCCCAAGGATGAACCAGACTTGTGGAGGTCTACAATTTTCCCATGATGTCAAGCAAAGAGACACTGAGTTTGAAGGTAGGGCTTGAAATACATCCACAGGTACACCACCAATTGACTCAAATTATGTCAGTTAGCCTATCAGAAGCTTCTAAAGCCATTTTCCAAGCTGTTCAAAGGCACAGTCAACTTAGTGTATGTAAACTTCTGACCCACTGGAATTGTGATACAGTGAATTATAAGTGAAATAATCTGTCTGTTAACAATTGTTGGGAAAATTGCTTGTGTAATAGTAGATGTCCTAACCGACTTGCCAAAACTATAGTTTGTTAACAAGAAATTTGTGGAGTGGTTGAAAACAAGTTTTAATGACTCCAACCTAAGTGTATGTAAACTTCTGACTTYAACTGTACCATAAACATTGTCCCACAAGGAGATGAGTGTATAAATGGCTACTACAYGTTCTCATMTATCAACAGGTATATRTAGTATACTCAGTGTCAATATTAGCATGTAAATCTTGGTGGGGTAAACTTTTTTTAAATGCATGCCAGCAAAGCCACAACACAACACTAAACAATACGTCCATTGCACTATAACAGTGACAAACGGACTTTACCAAAACTATAGTTTGTTAACAAGAAATGTGTGGATTGGTTGAAAATCGAGTTTTAATGACTCCAACCTGTGTAAACTTCCGACTTCAAAGGTTTAAGGCTTGTTTTAGAAAAATGAACAAGTAGTTGTAGTTTTTCAAGGTGTCCCTCATTAGGACTCTAGTCTTGTGGCGCTCGTGAATGAGGCGTGCACTTAGTTATTTATCTCCGGTATTGAACATACTACATTCCATCTTACATTTTATAGTTTATTTACATATTAGAGTACCTGAGGATTGATTAGAAATGTTGTTTGACTTGTTTGGACGAAGTCTACCGGTAACTTTTGGGATTCCTTTGTCTGCATGTTGAACGAGTGGAACGGGTGGATTACTGAATCAAACGTGCCAACTAAACATACTTTTTTGGGATATATAGAAGGACTTTATCGAACAAAATGACAATTTGCTGTGTAGCTGGGACCCTTGGGATTGCAAATAGAGGAAGATCTTCAAAAGGTAAGTGATTTATTTTATCGCTATTTCAGATTTTTTTTGACGCCTCTGCTGGTTTGAAAAATGGTTTTAATGCTGGTGTATGCGGGGCGCTGTCCTCAGACAATCAAATGCTATGCTTTCGCCATAAAGCCTATTGTAAATCGAATAAAGCAGTTCGATTACCAAGATTCGAAGCTAAAGAATGATGTATGACACCTGTATTTTCATGAATGTTTAATATTACTATTTTTGTATTTTGAATTTCCCGCTCTGCAATTTCACAGGATTTTATCGTTGTGGAACGCTAGCGGGACACCTAGCCCAACCAAATATCCTTATTCCTATTTCCTATTTGAGGGTTGAAAGTCATCGTCTGGTAAAGGTTTCCACGTATTATTAATTTTAAAATATTTTTTACTTTTATCCTTTTTTTCTCCCCATTTTCGTAATATCCAATTGGTAGTTACAGTCTTGTCCCTTCGCTGTAACTCCCCTACGGACTCGGGAGAGGCAAAGGTTGAGAGCCATGTGTCCGCCGAAACACGACCCTGCCAAGCTGCACTGCTTCTTGACACACTGCTCGCTTAACCCGGAAGCCAGCCACACCAATGTGTCAGAGGAAACACTGTCCAACTGGCGACAAAGTGTCAGCTTGCTGGTGCCCAGCCCGCCACAAGGAGTCGCTAGAGCGCAATGGGACAAGGAAATCCCGGCCAGCCAAACCCGCCACTAACCCGGACGACGCTGGGCCAATTGTGCACCGCCTCATGGGTCTCCCGGTCACGGCCGGCTGTGACACAGCCTGGGATCGAACCCGTGGCTGTATTTATGCTGCGATGCAGTGCCTTAGA
This sequence comes from Salvelinus sp. IW2-2015, assembly GCF_002910315.2. Taxonomy (NCBI): domain Eukaryota; kingdom Metazoa; phylum Chordata; class Actinopteri; order Salmoniformes; family Salmonidae; genus Salvelinus; species Salvelinus sp. IW2-2015. The sequence goes on along the minus strand of NC_036842.1, from coordinate 76,478,524 downwards.
TGGCTACGCCACTCGGGAGGCAGGTTACCACTTATTAATCATAGCTTGACGTGACTTTTTTCCTGGGCTGCTTAGGTTCGTTTGTGGTCATCGCTTTTGCTGCTGCACGGCATAGGTTTCATAGCGCCTTGGGGAATGCCGATTGATTGACATTAGAGTGTACTGGTAGGCGCAGTGCGGCTGTGGAGAGTGATCGTGAACGCTGGTTCACGCTGGTTGCTGATGTTTGCCGCTTTGAATCACATTTTATTTTGTGACTCTACTGACAACATTTTCATGTTACAGGGAACAGTTAATGCACTTTTATGCACTATGCGTATAATTTAGAATGAACTTAATTTGGATGATGCTATGCACAGAAGGTAGATCTAGCTTAAAGACTAGCGTCTATGGGCATGGGTTTTTTAACTGCCTCAGTTGGTGAGGGGGTTGGGTGGGTTTGTGGGAGGGTCAGGGTATTGGTTGATGAGATATTGACTATTTTATATTTTCATAATTTAATTTTGTACAATTTGTAAATGCTAAACGCAATTTTGTTTCTATTTATTTTCCTTTATGTTACTTTCTTGAAAGATGTCAGCACCTAATATCAATACATTTATGACACTTAAAATTAGGGGTACTAAATGCTCAGTCAAGCACACGCGCATTCTGAATTATCTAAAGCAGCGTAAGGTTGATATAGCTTTTCTTCAGGAGACACACTTGACTGTCTCTAAGCATGGTAAACTAAAGAGATAGTGGGTGGGTCAAGTGTACTATTAATCTTTCACCTCTCGGCCAAGAGGTGTGGCCATTATCATTAATAAGCACTGCCCTATTCAGCTACAATCTCAGATTAAAGACAAAGGGGGAAGGTTTGTGATAATTCAAGGTCCCATTAACACTGAAATCATTACCATTGTGAATGTATATGGTCCTAACCGTGATGATCCTACATTTTACCAAGACATCTTTCTGAAGTTAACGTGCCCCTCATCAGAGATAATAATGGCAGGGGATTTTAACTTGGTACTGAACCCTTCCAGTGATAGATCTTCCACTAATAGTATCCAGCCAGCAGCATACCACCCTGCATACCACTGCTGGCTTGCTTCTGAAGCTAAGCAGGGTTGGTCCTGGTCAGTACTTGGATGGGAGACCAGATGCTGCTGGAAGTGGTGTTGGAGGGCCAGTAGGAGGCACTCTTTCCTCTGGTCTAAACAAAGATCCCAATGCCCCAGGGCAGTGATTGGGGACACTGCTCTGTGTAGGGTGCTGTCTTTCGGATGGGACGTTAAACGGGTGTCCTGACTCTCTGAGGTCATTAAAGATCCCATGGCACTTATCGTAAGAGTAGGGGTGTTAACCCCGGTGTCCTGGCTAAATTCCCAATCTGGCCCTCAACCATCACGGTCACCTAATAATCCCCAGTTTACAATTGGCTTATTCATCCCCCTCCTCTCCCCTGTAACTATTCCCCAGGTCGTTGCTGCAAATGAGAACGTGTTCTCAGTCAACTTACCTGGTAAAATAACGGATAAATAAATAAATAAATAAAAAAACCTCACACAGACAGCTAAAATGTTAAAAGCAGAACCAACATCTTTTAGAATTGTAGACTTATGGAGATCTCACAACCAAAAGGTTAAAGAATACTAATTTGACTCCCCTGTCCATAACAGTTACTCTAGAATTTACTAATTTCTTATTCCTGCAGGCAAGGGAATTTTAAGTATTGGGAAAGTGTAAGTATTTATCAAGATTTATATCAGATCATTCTGCCCTGCTGGCTTCATTACCAGTCAGTCAAACACAACCACCCTCCTGAAGGTGGAGGTTTGGCACATACTAACTAAATAATCCTACATTATAAACATTTCTGAACACTCATCTCAACATCTTTTTTAGCACCAATAACAACTTTGCCTCCCCCTAATTGTATGGGATAATCTCCTTGCATATCTGAGGGTGGAAATCATTTTGTTCAGTTCAGGTGCTCATAACATACATTACATCTCATAACAAAATCATGGGCATTAATATGGAGTTGGTCCCCCCTTTGCTGCTATAACAGCCTCCACTCTTCTGGTAAGGCTGTCCACTAGATGTTGGAACATTGATGCAGGGACTTTATTTCATTCAGCCACAAGAGTATTAGTGAGGTGGGGCACTGATGTTGGGTGATTAGGCCCGGCTCGCAGTTGGCGTTCCAATTCATCCCAAAGGTGTTTGATGGGGTTGAGGTCAGGGCTCTGTGCAGGCCAGTCAAGTTCTTCCACACCAATCTTGACAAACCATTTCTGAACGGACCTCGCTTTGTGCACAGGGGCATTGTCATGTTGGAACAGGAAAGAGCCTTTCCCAAACTGTTGCCACAAAGTTGGAAGCACAGAATCATCTAGAATGTCATTGTATGCTGTAGCGTTAAGATTTCCCTTCACTGGAAATAAGGAGCCTAGCCCGAACCATGAAAAACAGCCCCAGACCATTGTTCCTCCTTCCACCAAACTTTACAGTTGGCACTATGCATTGGGGCAGGTAGCGTTCTCCTGGCATCCGCCAAACCCAGAATCGTCCGTCGGACTTCCAGATGGCGAAGCGTGATTCATCACTCCAGAGAACGAGTTTCCACTGCTCCAGAGTCCAATGGCGACAAGCTTTACACCACTCCAGCCGAAGCTTGGCATTGCGCATGGTGATCTTATGCTTCTGTGCGGATGCTCGGCCATAGAAACCGATTTCATGAAGCTCCAGCTTCCAGAGGCAGTTTGGAACTCGGTAGTGAGTGTTGTAACAGAGGACAAATGATTTTAACGTGCTACATCTTTCAGCACTCGGCAGTCCCGTTCTGTGAGCTTGTGTGACCTACCACTTCGTGGCTGAGCCATTGTTGCTCCTAGACGTTTCCACTTCACAATAACAGCACTTACAGTTGACCTGGGCAGGTCTAGCAGGGCAGAAATTTGACGAACTGATTTGTTGGAAAGGTGGGATCCCATGACGGTGCCACGTTGAAAGTTACTGAGCTCTTCAGTGAGGCAATTCTATTGCCAATGTTTGTCTAAGGAGATTGCATGGCTGTGTGCTCGATTTTATGGCTGAAATAAGGCTGAAATAAGCTGTGGCTGAAATAAGATGAATCAACTAATTTGAAGGGATGTCCACATACATTTGCATATATAGTGTATAGAATGCTCAAGTACTGCACATTTGTTGGAGAAAGAAATTAGAGCTATGGAAAATGAACATCGTATAACATTGGGGGGGGGGGGGGGATAACTGGCCATTATCTGATTGTCATATCTTGCTGAGGATTGTCAAATTGTTGTAATTTTTAAAATTTCATTTTCATTTTTTGTCAATGATCTACACAAAATACTCTAATGTCAAAGTGGAAGAAAAATTCTGACATTTAAAAAAAGATATTAAAAACAAAACACTAATATACAGTATCTTGATTACGTCAGAGTTAATGCATGTTAGAATCACATTTGGCAGTGATTACAGCTGTGAGTCTTTCTGGTTTAGTCTCTAGGAGATTTGCACACCTGGATTGTACAATATTTGCATTTAATTCTTCAAGCTCTGTCAGTGTATATTTGGCCTTGTGTTTTAGGTTATTGTTCTGCTAAACGGTGAATTTGTCTCCCAGTGTCTGTTGGAAAGCAGACTGAACCAGTTTTTCCTCTAGGATTTTGCCTGTGCTTAGCTCTATTCCATTTATTTTTATCTTAAAAAACTCCCTAGTCCTTGCCAATGACAAGCATACCCATAACATGATGCCGACACTCCCATGCTTGAAAATATGAAGAGTGGTACTCCGTGATGTGTTGGATTTGCCCCAAACATAACGCTTTGTATTCAGGACATGAAGTTAATTTGTTAGCATTTGTTTTGCAGTTTTACTTTAGTGCCTTAATGCAAACAGAATGCATGTTTTGCAATATCTTTATTCTGTACAGGCTTCCTTCTTTTCACTCTGTCATTTAGGTTAATATTGTGGAGTAACTACAATGTTCTTGATCCATCCTCAGTTTTCTCCTATCACAGCCATTAAACTCTGTAACTGTTTTAAATTCATCATTGGCCTCATGGTAAAATCCCTGAGCGGTTTCCTTCCTCTTCGGCAACTGAGTTAGGAAGGACGCCTGTTTCTTTGTAGTGACCGGTTAATTAATTATGCAATGGATTATGTGACTTGTTTTATTAAGCAAGTTTTTACTCCTGATCTTATTTAGGCTTGCAATAACAAAGGTGTTGAATACTTATTAACTCAAGACATTCCAGTTTTTCATTTGCAATTATTTGTAAAAACATAATTCCACTTTTACATTATGGGGTAAAAGTCTAAACAATAAAACATTAAGGAGTAGGCAGTGATTTAAAACCAGCCTACACACAAATAACCTCAAGGAATTAGAAGACCCCTGGTTTAGGGACACCTTTTAGAAAAAAAACACTTTTCAGTATATTAAATAAAAACAATCTTGAAAAAATGATCTCTATCTGTAAAGCATCGATTAAGATGATCTACCCTCCTGTGTGTAGGCCCGTAACACAAAATCTAAATTGAATATATTTTAAATTCAGGCTGTAACGCAACAAAATGTGTAAAAAGTTAAGGGGTGTGAGTACTTTCTGAAGGCACTCTATATACTGTGTATATTTGCCTGTGCATACTGTATATACTGTATATATTTGCCTGTGCTTATTGCAACTACTCAGCATCTGACCGTAAGGTGCTACAGAGGGTAGTGCCCAGTACATCACTGGGCCCTAGCTTCCTGCCATCCAGGACCTAAATACTAGGTGGTGTCAGAGGAAAGGGCAAAAAATTGCCAGAGACTCCAGTCGCCAGTCTCCAGTCTATGACTCAAGTCATAGACTGTTTTCTCTGCTACCGCACAGCAAGCAGTAACGGAGCGCAAAGTCTAGGACCAAAAGGCACCTTAACAGCTTCTACCCCCAAGCAATAAGACTGTTGAACAATTAATCAAATGTCAACCGGACTATTTACATTGACACCCCCCCTCCATTTGTTTTGTACACTGCTGCTACTCACTGTTTATTATCTATGCATAGTCACTTCACCCCTGCCTACATGTACAAATTACCTCGACTAACCTGTACCCCCGCACATTGACTCGGTACCGATACCCCCTGTATGTAGCCTCGCTATTGTTATTTTATTGTGTTCGTTTTTATAATTTTTACTTTTGTTTATTTGGTAAATATTTTCTTAACTCTTCTTGAACTGCACTGTAGGTTAAGGGCTTGTAAGTAAGAATTTCATGGTAAGGTCTACACTTGTTGTATTCGGCGCATGTGACAAAAAAAGTTTGAATTGATATTTATAAACTGGGTGGTTCAAGCCCTGAATGCTGATTGGCTGACAGCCGTGGTATATCAAACCGTATACCACAGGTATGACAAAACCTACATTTTTACTACTCTAATTACGTTGGTAACCAGTTTATAACAGCAATAAGGCACCTCGGGGGTTTGTGGTATATGGCCAATATACCACGGTTAAGAGCTGTAGGCATTGGGTGCATTCGGTGTTGCGTCGTGCATAAGAACAGCCCTTAGCCGTGGTATATTGGCCACATACCGCACCCCCTCGGGCCTTAATGCTTAAATATACAGTACCAGTCAAATGTTTGGACACAACTACTCATTCAAGTAATTTTTTAAAACTATTTTCTACATTGAAGACAAAACTATAAAATAACACATATGGACAAGATGGCGCCGATAGAGATGGCAGCTTCGCTTCTAGTCCTTAGGAAACTGCATTTTGTTTTCCTTTGTCTGCACCTTACATTGTTAGCCCAGAAAACCTTAAGTGTTTTTAAGCACAACCAGCATTACGACCAGGAATACAACTTTACAAAAGCGGATCCTTTGTCTGCACCTCCCAGGGCATTTGTACTGATTCCAGAGGCCGACCAAAACAACGCTGCCGGAGGAGAGGGTGCCAGAGCGGCCTTCTAGTGAGGCTTCAGATGCATGCACACAACCCACCACTTCCGAGTATATTACTCGCTAACGTCCAGTCCCTAGATGAAATCAGGGCAAGAGTTGCTTTCCAAAGAGATATCTGGGTTTATAACATACTCGATTTCACGGAAACATGGCTAGCTGGGGACATGCTGTCAGAGTCCGTACAGCCAACGGGATTTTCAGCGCATCGGGCCGACAGGAATTAACATCTCTCCGGTAAGAAGGGCGGGGGTGTATGTTTCATGATTAACAACTCATGGTGTAATTGTAACAACATACAGGAACTCAAGTCCTTTTGTTCACCTGACCTAGAATTCCTCACAATCAATTCGACCGTATTATCTCCCCAAGAGAACTCTCCTCGGTTATCGTCACAGCCGTGTATATCCCCCCGCAAGCGAATACCAAGACGGCCATCAAGGAACTTCACTGGACAGTATGCAAACTGGAAACCATATCCTGAGGCTGCATTTATTGTAGCTGGTGATTTTAACAAAGCTAATTTGAGAACTAGGCTACCTAAATTCTACCAGCATATCGATTGCAGTACATGAGCGAGTAACATGCTCGACCATTGCTACTCTAACTTCTGCGATGCATACAAAGCCCTCCCCCGCCTTCCTTTTGGCAAATCTGACCATGACTCGATCTTGTTGCTCCCCTCCTATAAGCAAAAACTAAAACAGGAAGCACCTGTGCTTAGGTCTATCCAACAATGATCTGACCAATCGGATTCCATGCTTCAAGATTGCTTCAATCACTTGGATTGGGATATGTTCCCGGGTAGCCTCAGAGAATAACAATGGCGTATAAGCTGACTCGTGAGCGAGTTTATAAGGAAGTGTATAGGAGATGTTGTACCCACTGTGACTATTAAAACCTTCCCTAACCAGAAACCGTAGATAGATGGCAGCATTCGCGCAAAACTGAAAGCACGTACCACCACATTTAATCATGGCAAGGCGACTGGAAATATGACCAAATACAAACAGTGTAGTTATTCCCTCTGTAAAGCTATCACACAAGCAAAGTGTCAGTATAGAGTCAAAGTGGAGTTACAATTCAATGGCCTAAACACGAGACGTATGTAGCAGGGTCTACAGACAATCACGGATTACAAAAAGAAAACTAGCCCTGTCACGGACATCTATGTCTTGCTTCCAGACAAATTAAACCACTTTGTTGCATGGTTTGAGGACAATACAGTGCCACCGATGCGGCCTGCTACCAGAGTCTGTGGGCTCTCCTTCCACGTGGCCGACGTGAGTAAAACACGTCGGCCAATTTGACACCAAGGAACTTGAAGCTCTCAACCTGCTCCACTACAGCCCCGTTGATGAGAATGGGGGCGTGCTTGGTCCTCCTTTTCCTGTAGTCCACAATAATCTCCTTAGTTTTGGTTATGTTGAGGGATAATAGGTTGTTATTCGGGCACCACCCGGCCAGGTCTCTGACCTCCTCCCTATAGGCTGTCTCATCATTGTCGGTGATCAGACCTACCACTGTTGTGTCGTCTGCAAACTTAATGAAGGTGTTGGAGTCATGCCTGGCCATGCAGTCGTGGGTGAACAGGGAGTACAGGAGGGGACTGAGCATGCACCCCTGAGGGGCTCCTGTGTTGAGGATCAGCATGGCAGATGTGTTGCTACCTACCCTCACCCCCTGGGGGCGGCCCGTCAGGAAGTCCAGGATCCAGTTGCAGAGGAAGGTGTTTAGTCCCAGGATCCTTAGCTTAGTGATGAACTTTGAGGGTACTATGGTGTTGAACGCTGAGCTGTAGTCAATGAATATCATTCTCACGTAGGTGTTCCTTTTGTCCAGGTGGGAGTAGGTGTTCCTTTTGTCCAGGTAGGAAAGGGCAGTGTGGAGTGCAATAGAGATTGCATCATCTGCGGATCTGTTTGGGTGGTATGCACATTGGAGTGGGTCTAGGGTTTCTGGGATAATGGTGTTGATGTGAGCCATTACCAGCCTTTCAAAACACTTCATGGCCACAGACGTGAGTGCTACGGGTCTTTAGTCATTTAGGCAGGTTGTCATTTAGGCAGGGACTATGGTGGTCTGCTTGAAACATGTTTGTATTACAGACTCAATCAGGGACATGTTGAAAATGTCAGTGAAGACACCTGCCAGTTAGTCAGCACATGCCCGGAGCACATGTCCTGGTAATCCATCTGGCCCCGCAGCCTTGTGAATGTCGGCTACAAAGAGCATGATCACACAGTCGTCCGGAACATGCCCTCATGCATGCCTCAGTGTTGCTTGCCTCTAAGCGAGCATAAAAGGCATTTAGCTCGTCTGGTAGGCTCATGTCACTGGGCAGCTCGCGGCTGTGCTTCCCTTTGTAGTCTGTAATAGTTTGCAAGCCCTACCACATAAGACGAGCGTCGGAGCCGGTGTAGTACGATTCAATCTTAGCCCTGTATTGACTCTTAGCCCTGTATTGACGCTTTGCCTGTTTGATGGTTCGTCAGAGGGCATGGCAGGATTTCTTATAAGCTTCCGGGTTAGAGTCCAGTTCCTTGAAAGTGGCAGCTCTACCCTTTAGCTCAGTGCAAATGTTGCCTGTAATACATGGCTTCTGGTTGGGGTATGTGCGTACAGTCAGTATGCGGACGACGTCCTCGATGCACTTATTGATATAGCCAGTGACTGATGTGGTGTACTCCTCAATGCCATCGGAAGATTCCCGGAACATGTTCCAGTCTGTGCTAGCAAAACAGTCATGTAGTTTAGCATCTGCTTCACCTGACCACTTTTTTATAGACCGAGTCACTGGTGCTTCCTGCTTTAATTTTTGCTTGTAAGCAGGAATCAGGAGGATAGAATTGTGGTCGGATTTACCAAATGGAGGGTGAGGGAGAGCTTTGTATGTGTCTCTGTGTGTGGAGTATAGGTGATCTAGAATTTCTTTCCCTCTGGTTGCACATTTAACATGTTGATAGAAATTAGGTAGAACTGATTTAAGTTTCCCTGCATTACAGTCTCCGGCCGCTAGGAGCGCCGCCTCTGGGTGAGTGTTTTCCTGTTTGCTTATTTTCTTATACAGCTGACTGAGTGCGGTCTTAGTGCCAGCATCAGTCTGTGGTGGTAAATAAACTGCCACGTAAAGTATAACTGAAAACTCTATAGACAAATAGTGTGGTCTGCATTTTATCACAAGATACTCTACTTCAGGCGAGAGAAATCTAGAGACTTCCTTAGATTTCGTGCATAAGCTGTTGTTTACAAATATGCACAGACCGCCCCCCCCCCAACCCCCTCGTCTTACCGGAGTGTGCTGTTTTCTCTGGCCGGTGCAATGTATAACACGCTAGCTGAATATCCATGTCATCATTCATCCACGATTCCGTGAAACATAAGATATTACAGTTTTTGATGTCCCGTTGGTAGGATATTCGTGATCGTACCTCGTCTAATTTATTGTCCAATGATTACACGTTGGCGAGTAATATTGACGGTAACGGCAGCATTCCTACTCGCCTTCTGCGACTCCTTACGAGGCACCCCGCTCTGTGTCCTCTGTACCTGCGTCTCTTCCTCGTGCAAATAACTGGGAGGTTGGCCTTGTCGGGTGTTCGGAGAATATCCTGTGCGTCCTGCTGTTGAAGAAAAAATCTTTGTCTAATCCGAGGTGAGTGATCGCTGTCCTGATATCCAGAATCTCTTTTTTGCCTTAAGATACAGTTGCAGAAACATTAAGTACAAAATAAATTACAAATAATGCAAAAAACCCCACATAATAACACAATTGGTTGGGTGCCCGTAAAACTGCTGCCATTTCTTCCAGCGCCATTTTAAGTAAGTCCAGCTATGTGGATTGTACGGCTTAAAGTGGTCCTATGGACAGATACTCCAATCTCCGCTGTGAAGCTTTGCAGCTCCTTCAGGGTTATCTTTGGTCTCTTTGTTGCCTCTCTGATTAATGCCCTCCTTCCCTGGTCTGTGAGTTTTGGTGGGCGGCCGTCTCTTGGCAGGTTTGTTGTGGTGCCACATTCTTTCCATTTTTTAATAACGGATTTAAATGGTGCTCTGTAGGATGTTAAAATTTTCTGATATTTTTTTATAACCCAACCCTGATCTGTACTTGTCCGCAACTTTGTCCCTGACCTGTTTGGAGAGCTCCTTGGTCTTCATGGTGCCGCTTTCTTGGTGGTGCCCCTTGCTTAGTGGTGTTGCAGACTGGGGGCTTTCAGAACAGGTGTGTGAATATACTGAGATCATGTGACACTTAGATAGCACACAGGTGGACTTTATTTAACTAATTATGTGACTTCTGAAGGTAATTGGTTGCACCAGATCTTATTTAGGGGCTTCATAGCAAAGGGGGTGAGTACATATGCATACACCACTTTTCAGTTTTTTGATTTTTTTTGTTATTTTTTTCATTACACTTCACCAATTTTGACTATTTTGTGTATGTCCATTACATGAAATCCAAATAAAAATCATTTAAAATTACAGGTTGTAATGCAACAAAATAGGAAAAATGCCAAGAGGGATGAATAATTTTGCAAGGAACTGTATATATATAAATTTAAGAAATCGAGAAAGAGAGAGAATATGATTCAGTAGTGTTGACATTATTTGTCTGTGCTAATAATTTAGAATTATATACATGGATTCAAGGGGATGTTCTGGATTGGTCTGACTGACAGAGAGACAGAGAGGTCATGGAAATGGGTGGATGTGTAACGGCTGTCTAAATCTGCCTCCTCCTCGGACGAGGAGGAGCATGGGTCGGACCAACACGCAGCGAGGTATGTAGACATAAATGAATTTATTTGAAATACAAAGACGAATACGAAAACACTTGGAAAATTACAAAATAAGAAAACGACGTAGACGAAACCTGAACATGGAACTTACATAACTACACGCAGAACTCACGGACAGGAACAGACTACATCAAACGAAATAACAGCCAAAACAGTCCCGTGTGGTGCACATACACAGACACGAAAGACACAGGAGACAATCACCCACAAACAAACAGTGTGAACAGCCAACCTATATATGGTTCTCAATCAGAGGAAAACGTCAAACACCTGTCTCTGATTGAGAACCATATAAGGCTGATTACAAGACCTAAACATAGAAACACAAAACATAGAAATGCCCACCCACACTCACGCCCTGACCGACTAACACATACAAAACAACAGAAAATAGGTCAGGAACGTGACAGGAACACCACTGTCCATAGGGTAAGACATTTAAATATGCTAATGTTCCATTAAATAACTGGATTTCATTTCCTTTAAAGCCACAGGCCTGAATCTCTATACATTACATCCCATACATTTGCTTATGAACTGAAGCCTTGGTCTTGGTTGGTTAAAGGTTGTCACGTTCCTGATCTTATTTCCTTTACCAGCCTTACGCATGGTGTCCCCGGTTCGCCAACACAGCCCAGTGCGGGTTATTCCACCTCCCCGCACTGGTCGGGCTACGGGGAGCATTCAACCAGGTAATGTTGGGCAGGCTCGGTGCTCAAGGGAGCCAGTACGCCTGCACAGTCCGGTATATCCGGCGCCACATCCCCGCCCCAGCCCAGTACCACCAGTGCCAACACCACGCACCAGGCTTCCTGTGCGTCTCCAGAGCCCTGTTCCTCCTCCACGCACTAGCCCTGTGGTGCGTGTCTCCAGCCCATTAACACCAGTGCCTACACCACGCACCAAGCCTCCTGTGCGTCTCCAGAGCCCTGTGCGCCCTGTTGCTGCTCCCCGCACTAGCCTTAAGGTGCGTGTCCTTAGCCCGGTACCACCAGTTCCGGCACCATGCACTAGGCCTACTGTGCGCCTCAGCCGGCCAGAGTCTGCCGTCTGCCCAGTGCTGCTTGCACTGTCAGTCTGCCCAGTGCCGCCTGCACTATCCGTCTGCCCAGAGCCGCCTGCACTATCCGTCTGCCCAGTGCCGCCTGCGCTATCCGTCTGCCCAGCGCCGTCTGAACTGCCCGTCTGTCCTGAGCCTTCACAGCCGCCCGTCTGTCCTGAGCCTTCAAAGCCGCCCATCTGTCCTGAGCCTTCAAAGCCGCCCGTCTGTCCTGAGCCTTCAGAGCCGTCCGCTAGACAGGAGCCGCTAGAGCCGTCTGCCAGACAGGAGCCGCTGGAGCCGTCCGCCAGACATGACCTGCCCGTGCCGTCAGCCAGCCATGACCTGCCAGTGCCATCAGCCAGCCATGACCTGCCAGTGCCGTCAGCCAGCCATGACCTGCCAGAGACGTCAGCCAGCCATGACCTGCCAGAGCCGTCAGCCAGCCATGACCTGCCCCTCAGTCCGGAGCTGCGCCTCAGTCCGGAGCTGCCCCTCAGTCCGGTGCTGCCCCTCAGTCCGGTGCTGCCCCTCAGTCCGGTGCTGCACCTCAGTCCGGTGTTGCCCCTTAGTCCGGTGCTGCCCCTTAATCCAGTGGGGTTTATATGGAGGGTGGCTGTTAGGAGGAGGCCACGGAAGCGGGGATTGACTATGGTGGGGTGGGGACCACGTCCAGAGCCAGAGCCGCCACCGTGGACAGATGCCCACCCAGACCCTCCCCTATAGGTTCAGGTTTTGCGGCCGGAGTCCGCACCTTGGGGGGGGGGGGGGTACTGTCACGTTCCTGACCTTATTTCCTTTATTTTGTCTTTGTTTAGTATGGTCAGGGCATGAGTTGGGGTGGGCATTCTATGTTATGTGTTTCTATGTTGGGTTGTCAACTAGCCTGATATGGTTCTCAATCAGGGGCAGGTGTTTTACGTTTCCTCTGATTGAGAACCATATTAAGGTAGGCTGTTCTCACCGTTTGTTTGTGGGTGATTGTTCCTGTGTCAGTGTTTGTACCACATGGGACTGTTTTGTTTCGTTCGTTCGTGTGTTCCGTCCTGTTCGTGCGTTCATGTGTTTTGTTCTCAAGTTCGGGTCTGTTCACGTCGTTTGTTATTTTGTAGTTGTTCAAGTGTTCTTCGTCTTCGTTTAAATAAACGAGATTATGTCTTCTCAATACGCTGCATTTTGGTCCGATCCTTGCTCTTCCTCAGACGAGGAGGAGGACGAGCGTTACAAAGGTACTAGAAGAGTGGGGAGCCAAACATTGATAAAGGCATTGATGAGGACTGTGCTGAGAGAAGGTTAATTTATTCTAACCCAGAGGAGAGCTGGAATGATTCACGATGCAATGAATTGAAGTTATGGATCTGTGAGAAAGTGGCTTATCCATAACTGAGTAAATTATTATTACTAATTTTTCTAGATGATATGAACCATCAATGTTTATGTGAGGGTACCAACTGGTGGTGATTTTATCTACGCTCCCAAGTTTTCTGAGAAGAAAAAATAGAAAGAAAGGTGAATTTAAAAAATGTAAATGTTTATGGCGGGACATAGAAGACTGTAAAAACACTAGCAAATCAGCTTCAAGCGATTTATATTTTGTAAATCTGTTCCAAAGTATTCCCATGAATAATAGAGAGATGCGTGCTCGTATACAAATGTAAGGAAGGCTTGAAATTAGGTTTTTGTCAAATATGATATCTGTTTGTGCTTCTTGCACAAACTTGCAGTCTATTAAAATTATTTGTAATTATGTTCCGGCCCCATGACCATCCGCTCAATAAATAAATCAAATAGAGTTGATCAGGCTGTTGATTGTGGCCTGCGGAATATTGTCCCACTCCTCTTCAATGGCTGTGTGTAGTTGCTGGATGTTATGTAATGGGTGCGTACTGGTGGCAGAGAAGTCAGGCGCAGGAGAGCAAAAACTGTGTTCCAACGGAGCAGTTTAATAAATAAAAACACCGTAAAATAGAACAAACAATCAATGGGTAACAAAACCCGTCACACACCAGCATAACGTGCACAAGCACTACAAATAAACAATTCCGGACAAGGACATGGGGGGGAACAATGGGTTAAATACACAACATGTAATGATGGAATTGAAACCAGGTGTGTGGGAAGACAAAACAAATGGAAAATGAAAAGTAGATCGATGATGGCTAGAAGACTGGCGACGCCGACCGCCGAACGCCGCCCGAACAAGGAGAGGCATCGACTTCGGCGGAAGTCGTGACATGTTAGCAGGAACTGGAACACGCTGTCGTACACAGCGATCCAGAGCATCCAAAACATGCTAAATGGGTGACATGTCTGGTGAGTATGCAGGCTATGGAAGAACAGGGACATTTTCAGCTTCCAGGAATTGTGTACAGATCCTTGAGACATGTGGCCGTGCATTATAATGCTAAAACATGAGGTGATGGCGGCAGATGAATGGCACGACAATGTGCCTTAGGATCTCATTCAAATTGCCATTGATAAATTGCAATTGTGTTCGTTGTCCGTAGCTTATGCCTGCCCATACCATAACCCCACCACCACCATTGGGCACTGTGTTCACAACGTTGACGTCAGCAAACCTCATGCCTTCACGACGCCATACATGTGGTCTGCGGTTGTGAGGCCAGTTGGACGTACTGTCAAATTCTCTCAAATGACGTTGGAAGTGGCTTATGGTAGAAAAATTAGCATTCAATTCTCCAGCAACAGCTCTGGGGACATTCATGCAGTCAACATGCCAATTGCATACTCCCTCAAAACTTGAGACATCTGTGGCATTGTGTTGTGTGACAAAACTGCACATTTTAGAGTGGCCTTTTATTGTCCCCAGCACATGCTGCGCCTGTGTAATGGTCATGCTGTTTAATCAGCTTCTTGATATGTCACACCTGTCAGGTAGATGGATTATCTTGGCAAAGGAGAAATGCTCACTAACAATTTTTGAGAAATAATCTTTTTGTGCATACGGGAGATCTTTTATTTCAGCTCATGAAACATATGACCAACCCGTTACATGTTGCGTTTATATTTGTGTTTTGTATAATATAACTCAATGCCTTATGAGCTTAGTAAAACTGCTATTACCCTATCATAAACAAAAATATATATGTTATATTATTTTGTTTTGTGGTCATTTTAGTCTTTTTATAGCTTTACTATAAGTATGGATGTGTGACTCCTCCACTTGTTTTCAGGTTTCAAATTAAAGAAGAATACACACCTATGCACATCTGAATCATTCCACCATATCACATGCAATGCTTTCATAAAAGTCTAAACAAGTCTAAACTCTTTTCATCAAAATGTTTTAAAACAACCATCAAAAATGAGAGGAAACAGGCTTAACAGAGAGAGAGGGTTTCTTCCATTAGCTTAACTCATCAGTGTGGCTGTAGTGTTAGCAGTGACTTGGGGCGTGGACAGATAATAGAGTGGAGCTAAGTAACTGTTGAGTCCCTGCCAAGGCCTAATTACACATACATCCACTGACATATATCACAGTCACAGGGTGTCAACAGGCTGCCATGACTCACAGCTGGCACTACAGGGTTTACGGATCAGCCCTGTGAGTGTGTGTGTGTGTGTGTGTGTGTGTGTGTGTGTGTGTGTGTGTGTTGTTCCTGGCCTGAGGATATGGCCCCTGAGTTTTGATTATGTACTAGTGGCAATAATGCCCAGAGGTGGTAGAGGAAACACTGCCCTGGTAGACTATTACACATAGTCCCTGGTTGTGAAACACACCAACACAGTAATACACTAACACAGCCCTTGTAGAGAGGCAGCCTGGCCCCTGGTAATCTGAATAATGTAGGCTCTGATCTCTACTACAGAGGGCAAATGGGAAATAATGACATGGTCTCACTGCGCTGTCCTGTCTGCTGTCTCAGAAACAACACTGGAGGGCTCAGAAACGTATTCACTTTAAAAGGGGAAGTCATGTAATGTACTAAGACGCGGTGGTGGACACCATGTCAGAGAGAGATAAAGAGGATGTGAACGAGCGTTAGAGCGAGAACGTTCTTAGCTGCCTCTCCTCATCTGCACCATGTTTCTCATAATTTAATCTGGTTAATTGAATGCTCCAATCATTTTAAGGCAATTATCCTCCTGCATTGTGTCATTTTAGGGTCATGGGCTACGCCAGGCAAATGATCAATTCGTCAAATAGATAAAGCTCTCATCTCCTCTCCTTTTATCGGAATTGATCATCTTGTAAAAGCATTAGTCCAGATACAGTGGGGAGAACAAGTATTTGATACACTGCCGATTTTGCAGGTTTTCCTACTTACAAAGCATGTAGAGGTCTGTAATTTTTATCATAGGTACACTTCAACTGTGAGACACGGAATCTAAAACAAAAATCCAGAAAATCACATTGTATGATTTTTAAGTAATTAATTTGCATTTTATTGCATGACATAAGTATTTGATACATCAGAAAAGCAGAACTTAATATTTGGTACAGAAACCTTTGTTTGCAATTACAGAGATCATACGTTTCCTGTAGTTCTTGACCAGGTTTGCACACACTGCAGCAGGGATTTTGTCCCACTCCTCCATACAGACCTTCTCCAGATCCTTGAGGTTTCGGGGCTGTCGCTGGGCAATACGGACTTTCAGCTCCCTCCAAAGATTTTCTATTGGGTTCAGGTCTGGAGACTGGCTAGGCCACTCCAGGACCTTGAGATGCTTCTTACGGAGCCACTCCTTAGTTTCCCTGGCTGTGTGTTTCGGGTCGTTGTCATGCTGGAAGACCCAGCCACGACCCATCTTCAATGCTCTTACTGAGGGAAGGAGGTCGTTGGCCAACTCTGCGATACATGGCCCATCCATCCTCCCCTCAATACGGTGCAGTCGTCCTGTCCCTTTGCAGAAAAGCATCCCCAAAGAATGATGTTTCCCACTCCATGCTTCATGGTTGGGATGGTGTTCTTGGGGTTGTACTCATCCTTCTTTTCCCTCAAACACGTCGAGTGGAGTTTAGACCAAAAAGCTCAATTTTTGTCTCATCAGACCACATGACTTTCTCCCATTTTCCTCTGGATCATCCAGATGGTCATTGGCAACTTCAGACGGGCCTGGACATGCCCTGGCTTGAGCAGGGGGACCTTGCGTGCACTGCAGTATTTTAATCCATGACGGCATAGTGTGTTACTAATGGTTTTTTTGAGACTGTGGTCCCAGCTCTCTTCAGGTCATTGACACGGTCCTGCCGTGTAGTTCTGGGCTGATCCCTCACCTTCCTCATGATCATTGATGCCCCACGAGGTGAGATCTTGCATGGAGCCCCAGACCGAGGATGATTGACCGTCATCTTGAACTTCTTCCATTTTCTAATAATTGCGCCAACAGTTGTTGCCTTCTCACCAAGCTGCTTGCCTATTGTCCTGTAGCCATCCCAGCCTTGTGCAGGTCTACAATTTTATCCCTGATGTCCTTACACAGCTCTCTGGTCTTGGCCATTGTGGAGAGGTTGGAGTCTGCTTGATTGAGTGTGTGGACAGGTGCTTTTTATACAGGTAACGAGTTCAAACAGGTGCAGTTAATACAGGTAATGAGTGGAGAACAGGAGGGCTTCTTAAAGAAAAAGGTCTGTGAGAGTCGGAATTCTTACTGGTTGGAAGGTGATCAAATACTTATGTCTTGCAATAAAATGCAAATTAATTACTTAAAAATCATACAATGTGATTTTCTGGATTTTTGTTTTAGATTCCGTCTCTCACAGTTGAAGTGTACCTATGATAAAAACTACAGACCTCTACATGCTTTGTAAGTAGGAAAACCTGCAAAATCGGCAGTGTATCAAATACTTGTTCTCCCACTGTAGCTGATAAGATCCTTTTGTGTAGACAGAGATATAGATCTAATATTATGTAGACAAGATATATAGATCTAATATTATGTAGACACAGATATATAGATCTAATATTATGTAGACACAGATATATAGATCTAATATTATGTAGACACAGAGATATAGAGCTAATTATGTAGACACAGATATATAGATCTAATATTATGTAGACACAGAGATATAGAGCTAATATTATGTAGACACAGAGATATAGAGCTAATATTATGTAGACACAGAGATATAGAGCTAATACATGTAGACACAGATAATATAGATCTAATATTATGTAGACACAGAGATATAGAGCTAATATTATGTAGACACAGAGATATAGAGCTAAAATTATGTAGACACAGAGATATAGAGCTAATACTATGAGACACAGATATATAGATCTAATATTATGTAGACACAGAGATATAGATCTAATATTATGTAGACACAGAGATATAGATCAAATATTATGTAGACACAGAGATATAGATCTAATATTATGTAACACAGAGTATAGAGCTAATACTATGTAGACACAGATATATAGATCTAATATTTGTAGACACAGAGATATAGAGCTAATATTATGTAGACACAGAGATATAGAGCTAATATTATGTAGACACGAGATATAGAGCTAATACTATGTAGACACAGATATATAGATCATATATTATGTAGACACAGAGATATAGAGCTAATTTATGTAGACACAGAGATATAGATCTAATATTATGTAGACCAGAGATATAGATCTAATATTATGTAGACACAGAGATATAGAGCTAATACTATGTAGACACAGATATATAGATCTATATTATGTAGACACAGAGATATAGAGCTAATATTATGTAGACACAGAATAAACAGGTATAGAGCTAATATTATGTAGACACAGAATATAGAGTAATATATGTAGACACAGATATATAGATCTAATATTATGTAGACACAGAGATTATAGATCTAATATTATGTAGACACAGATATAGATCTAATATTATGTAGACACAGATATATAGATCTATTATGTACACACAGAGATATAGAGCTAATACTATGTAGACACAGAATATATAGATCTAATATTATGTGGACACAGAGATATAGAGCTATAGTATTAGACACAGAGATATAGAGCTAATAGTATGTAGGAGATATAGAGCTAATAATAGTAGCACAGATATATAGATCTAATATTATGTGACACAGAGATATATAGCTAATATTATGTAGACACAGAGATATAGAGCTAATATTATATAGACACAGAGATATAGAGCTAATACTATGTAGACACAGTTATATAGATCTAATATTATGTAGACACAGATTTATAGATCTAATATTATGTAGACAGAGATATAGATCTAATATTATGTGACACAGAGATATAGATCTAATATTATGTCGACACAGAGATATAGAGCTAATATTATGTAGACACAGAGATATAGAGCAAATATTGTACACAGAGATATAGAGCTAATATTATGTAGACCAGGATATAGAGCTAATATTATGTAGACACAGAGATATAGAGCTAATATTGTACACAGAGATAATAGAGCTAATATTATGTAGACACAAGATATAGAGCTAATAATATGTAGACACAGATATTTAGATCTAATATTATGTAGACACAAGAGATATAGAGCTAATACTATGTAGACACAGAGATATAGAGCTAATATTATATGACACAGAGATATAGAGCTAATACTATGTAGACACAGTAATATAGATCTAATATTATGTAGACACAGATTTATAGATCTAATATTATGTAGACAAGAGATATAGATCTAATATTATGTAGACACAGAGATATAGATCTAATATTATGTAGACACAGAGATATAGAGCTAATACTATGTAGACACAGAGATATAGAGCTAATATTATGTAGATACAGAGATATAGATTAATATTATGTAGACACAGAGATATAGTCTAATATTATGTAGACACAGAGTATAGAGCTAATATTATGTGACACAGATATAAGTATCTAATATTATGTAGACACAGAGATATAGAGCTAATATTATGTAGACACAGAGATATAGAGCTAATATTGTACACAGAGAGATATAGAGCTAATATTATGTAGACACAGAGATATAGATCTAATATTATGTAGACACAGAGATATAGAGCTAATAATATGTAGACACAGAGATATAGAGCTAATATTGTACACAGAGATATAGATATAATATTATGTAGACACAGATATATAGAGCTAATACTATGGAGACACAGAGATATAGAGCTAATATTTGTAGACACAGATATATGATCTAATATATGTAGACACAGAGATATAGATCTAATATTATGTAGACACAGAGATATAGAGCTAATATTATGTAGACACAGAGATATAGAGCTAATATTATGTAGACACAGAGATATAGAGCTAATATATGTAGACACAGAGATATAGAGCTAATATTGTACACAGAGATATAGAGCTAATATTATGTAGACAGAGATATAGATCTAATATTATGTAGACACAGAGATATAGAGCTAATATTATGTAGACACAGAGATATAGAGCTAATATTGTACACAGAGATATAGATCTAATATTATGTAGACACAGATATATAGATCTATATTATGTAGACACAAGAGATATAGAGCTAATATTGTACACAGAGATATAGAGCTAATATTATGTAGACACAGAGATATAGAGCTAATATTATATAGACACAGAGATATAGAGCTAATACTATGTAGACACAGTTATATAGATCTAATATTATGTAGACACAGATTTATAGATCTAATATTATGTAGACAGAGATATAGATCTAATATTATGTAGACACAGAGATATAGATCTAATATTATGTAGACACAGAGATATAGAGCTAATACTATGTAGACACAGATATATAGATCTAATATTATGTAGACACAGAGATATAGATCTAATATTATGTAGACACAGAGATATAGAGCTAATAGTATATAGAAACAGAGATATAAAGCTAATACTATGTAGACACAGATATATAGATCTAATATTATGTAGACACAGAGATATAGAGCTAATATTTGTAGACACAGAGATATAGATCTAATATTATGTAGACACAGAGATATAGATCTAATATTATGTAGACACAGAGATATAGAGCTAATATTTGTAGACACAGAGATATAGAGCTAATATTATGTAGACACAGAGATATAGAGCTATATTATGTAGACACAGAGATATAGAGCTAATATTGTACACAGAGATATAGAGCTAATATTATGTAGAATAGAGATATAGATCTAATATTATGTAGACACAGAGATATAGAGCTAATATTATGTAGACACAGAGATATAAGAGCTAATATTGTAGCACAGAGATATAGATATATATTATGTAGACACAGAGATATAGATCTAATATATTATGTAGACACAGAGATATAGAGCTAATATTGTACACAGAGATATAGAGCTTATATTATGTAGACACAGAGATATAGAGCTAATATTATATAGACACAGAGATATAGAGCTAATACTATGTAGACACAGTTTTAGATCTAATATTATGTAGACAAAGATTTATAGATCTAATATTATGTAGACAGAGATATAAATCTAATATTATGTAGACACAGAGATATAGATCTAATATTATGTAGACACAGAGATATAGAGCTAATACTATGTAGACACAGATATATAGATCTAATATTATGTAGACACAGAGATATAGATCTAATATTATGTAGACACAGAGATATAGAGCAATAGTATATAGACAAGAGATATAGAGCTAATACTATGTAGACACAGATATATGATCTAATATTATGTAGACACAGAGATATAGAGCTAATATTATGTAGACACAAAGATATAGATCTAATATTATGTAGACACAGAGATATAGATCTAATATTATGTAGACACAGAGATATAGAGCTAATGTTATGTAGACACAGAGATATAGAGCTAATATTATGTAGACACAGAGATATAGAGCTAATATTATGTAGACACAGAGATATAGAGCTAATATTGTACACAGAGATATAGAGCTAATATATTATGTAGACACAGAGATATAGATCTAATAATGTGTAGACACAGAGATATAAATCTAATATTATGTAGACACAGATATATAGATCTAATATTATGTAGACACAGAGATATAGAGCTAATATTATGTAGACACAGGATATAGAGCTAATTATGATGAGACACAGAGATATAGAGCTAATATTATGTAGACACAGAGATATAGAGCTAATATTGTACACAGAGATATAGATCTAATATTATGTAGACACAGAGATATAGATCTAATATTATGTAGACACAGAGATATAGAGCTAATATTGTAACAGAGATATAGAGCTAATATTATGTAGACACAGAGATATAGATCTAATAATGTGTAGACACAGAGATATAGATCTAATATTATGTAGACACAGAATATATAGATTCTAATATTATGTAGACACAGAGATATAGAGCTAATATTATGTAGACACAGAGATATAGAGCTAATATTATGTAGACACAGAGATATAGAGCTAATATTATGTAGACACAGAGATATAGAGCTAATATTATGTAGACACAGAGATATAGAGCCTAATATTATGTAGACACAGAGATATAGAGCTAATATTATGTAGACACAGAGATATAGAGCTAATAGTATGTAGACACAGAGATATAGAGCTAATATTATGTAGACACAGAGATATAGAGCTAATATTATGTAGACACAGATTTATAACGTTTTCAGAAAGTAGTCACACCCCTTGACTTTTTCCACATTTTGCTGTGTTACAGCCTGAATTTAAAATGAATTAAACTGTGATTTTTTTTGTCACTGCCCTACACGCAATACACCATAATGTCAAAGTGGAATTATCTATTTCTCTTTTTTACAAATTAATAAAAAATGAAAGCTGAAATGTCTTGAGTCAATCAGTTTTCAACCCCTTTGTTGTGGCAAGCCTAAATAAGTTTGGAGTAAAAATGTGCTTAACAAGCAACATAATACATTTTATGGACTCACTCTGTGTCACGCCCTGGCCTTAGTTATCTTTGTTTTCTGTAATATTTTGGTTAGGTCAGGGTGTGACAGGGGGGATGTTTGTGTATAGTTGTCTCGTCTGGGGTGGTTGTATGGTATAGGGGGTTTTGGGAGAGTGTATGGGTTTGTGTTGAGTGTAGGTGTATAGGTAAGTCTATGGTTGCCTGAATGGTTCTCAATCAGAGACAGCTGTCATTCATTGTCTCTGATTGGGAGCCATATTTAAGGCAGCCATAGACAGTAGGCTTTTGTGGGTAATTGTCTATGTGTAGTGTTTAGTGTCAGCACTATTTGTTTGAATAGCTTCACGGTCGTCTGTTTGTTGTTTTTGTTCGTTTGTTCGTCTTCTAAATAAAAGGAAGATGTCGTTCTATCACGCTGCGCCTTGGTCCACTCTGCCTCATTACGACGATCGTGACACTCTGCAATAATAGAGTTTAACATGGTTTTTGAATGTCTTTCTCATCTCTTTACCCCACACATACAATTATCTGTAAGGTCCCTCAGTGAAACAGTGCATTTCAGATTTCAACCACAAAGACCAGGGAGGTTTTCCAATGCCTCGCAAAGAAGGCCATCTATTGGTAGATGGGTAAAAAAAAGCAGACATTGAATATCTCTTTGAGCATGGTGAAGTTATTAATTATGCTTTGGATGGTGTATCAATACACCCAGTCACTACAAAGATACAGGTCAGGGATTTCACCATGAGGCCAATGGTGACTTTAAAACAGTTACAGAGTTTAATGGCTGTGATATGAGATCTGAAGATGGATCAACAACATTGCAGTTACACCACGATACTAACGTAATTGACAGAGTGAAAAGAATAAAGCCTGTACAGAATACAAATATTCCAAAACATGCATCCTGTTTGCAACAAGGCACTAAAGTTAAACTGTGGCTTAACTTGTTGTCCTGAATACTAAGGGTTATGTTTGGTGCAAATCCAAAACAACACATGTCTGATTACCACTCTCCATATTTTCAACCAGACAAGCGTGGTTTGGGGAGGCAAGGGGGAGTAAAGATGGATGGTGGGGATATTCTTGAATTGGGTGATATAAAGGGGGGAGAACAGGGAGGGGGTGGTGAGAGGGATGGATTTGGTTTGGGAGAGAGAGAGAGAAGGAAGGACTTAATTATACTACAACGTACAGATTAATAAGAAAGAATGTCAAACCATTATTATTTAATGGTTCTTATTGGTGAGAATGGAGAGAATGGAGAGGGGCTATATCCAGGGGATTGGGGTTCTGGGAGGGCATCAGAAACTTCTCTGAGTTGTGCGTGGGGCCTCCACTCATCCCATCTCAGTCTCTCTGAGGACCCACTCACCCTAAGTAGACCTCCACCAGCCACTATACTTTAATTTAATTTATAAGATAATATAAACCAACCACAGTATTTAAGGGGCAGACTTTCTTCCAAAGTATGTACAATGTATGCATCCACAGTCTTTTTATGTTGTTGGTACATTTGGTGAGGAGTCGGAGCTAAAAACGCTTTAAAAAAGGCATGGCGTCTCAAGTACAGACGTGCTTCGCTTCATGTTTTCTTGTGTTTTGTGTGTTTTTGTTAAAAGTCTGCTCAGCCCTCATGCCCACACTCTCTATATACACTACATTACCAAAAGTATGTGGACACCTGCTTGTCGAACATCTCATTCCAAAATAATGGAGTTGGTCCCCCCTTTGCTGCTATAACAGCCTCCACTCTTCTGGGAAGGCTTTCCACTAGATGTTGGAACTTTGCTGTGGTGACTTTCTTCCATTCAGCCACAAGAGCATTAGTGAGGTCGGGCACTGATGTTGGGCAATTAGGCCCGGCTCGCAGTCGGCATTCCAATTAATCCCAAAGGTGTTCAATGGGGTTGAGGTCAGGGCTATATGTAGGCCAGTCAAGTTCTTCAACGGCGATCTCATCAAACGATTTCAGTATTGACCCCGCTTTGTGCACGGGGGCATTGTCATGCTGAAAGAGGAAAGGGCCTACCCCAAACTATTGCGACAAAGTTGGAAGCACAGAATCGTCTAGAATTTCATTGTATGCTGTAGCGTTAAAAGATTTCCCTTCACTGGAACTAAGGGGCCTAGCCCGAACCATGAAAAACAGCCCCAGACCATTATTCCTCCTCCACCAAACTTTACAGTTGGGCCTATTCCTTCAGGGCAGGTAGTGTTCTCCTGGCATCCGCCAAACCCAGATTAGTCTGTCGAGCTGACAGATTGGAATTTGGTAGGGAGTTTTACAGATGATTTTTACGCGCACTCGGCGGTCCTGTTCTGTGAGCTTGTGTGGCCTACCACTTTGCGGCTGAGCCGTTGTTGCTCCTAGACGTTTCCAATTCACAATAACAGGACTTACAGTTGACCGGGGCAGCTCTAGCAGGGCAGAAATTTGACGAACTGACTTGTTGGAAAGGTGGCATCCTATGACGGTGCCACGTTGAAAGTCATTGAGCTCTTCAGTGAGGCCATTCTACTGCTAATGTTTGTCTATGGAGATTGCATGGCTGTGTGCTCGATTTTATACACCTGTCAACAACGGGTGTGGCTGGAATAGCCGAATCCACTCATTTGAAGGGATATCCACATACTTTTGTGTATATAGTTTATGTAAGGTATACAATAACTATGTATTTATACTATGATCCTCCAATTTTATGGAATTCCCACTACCCTCATATGTCAAGTCTGTTAAAAAGTTTAACTTGGTTCTTCAATGATAGACAGAACAGATAAGGTTAAGTTTGATTATATACAAGTAAAGACCAACAAAATTCTACTTATCACATGGAATGTCCACGGCTCCATGATGGGGAAAAAGCATATGGTTCTCGAACACCTTTTTGTTGCTAGAGTTAAATTTGAAAAAATCTGAAATTGAACATTTAAAGAGGAGCTGGGTTGGAGATCCCTATGCTGCCACCTACTGTAGTAACAGCAGAGGTGTAGGCATCCTGATAAATAAGAATACACCATTTTCCCTTATATCCCAGCATATGGACCAAGAAGGCCTTTTTCTAATGTTGAATGGTTTATGGTCGGATCTAGAAGCATAAGCATTTCCCTACACTCGCAGTATCATCTGCTAACCATGTGTATGTGACCAATAAAATTTGATTTGATTTGAAAAATACACATAGATTTTATTGTATATCCCACCAGGGGGAAATCTGGGTGTTTTTAGATAGAATTCAAGCTATATTAGATCAAATTCAGACAGGAACTATTATTTTATCAGGTGACCTAAATTATTATTTTGATAAGATTGACAGACCTAGTAATAAAAAAAGGCAAATTTAGGGAACCTCCAAAAGGCTGAAAAATGTCATCTCTACAAATAATTTACAGTTCACATGGCGATTGCTATCCTCATTTACAAAATACTATTCCTCGTTTCCTCAAAGTAAGAAAAGCTATTCAAGAATTGACTACATTTTAATTTCCAAAAATGCACTCAACAATTTACTGGAATTTTTTTTTATGATATAGTGATATCGGCACATTCTTCGAAATCATGCTTAATTACACCAATTGAAATACATTTAGCAAGAGAATTTGGAGAATGAACAGGGCGCATCTTCTGGACCAGAATTGTATTAAATACATAAACGAAAAAATAAAAACCTTTACCATTATAAATGTAGACCGAGAAAAGCCTTTCAGGCGTACATTACAGGAACGATAATTCCATACTCTGCAAAAGTTACATCTGATTTAGAAATTAAAATTAAAGAAAAATAAATTACTATCTTAGAAAAAGACTGTCAGGTTTTGGCCAGGACTGTTCAGGTTTTGGTCACTAGATGTCCCCATTGCACCTTTTTTGTACCTTTTGTTTTTTCCTTGCTCTAATTATTGTTTGCACCTGTGTGTCGTTCCCTTGTTAGTATTTAAACCCTGTGTGTTCCTCAGTTCTTTGCTCAGTGTTTGTATGTTAGCACCCAGCCCCAGCCTTGTTGTGAACATATTTTTCTCTTATTGGATTTTCCAGAGGTTCTCTGGTTTAGTGCTTGTGTATTTTTGAGTAGTCTTTTGAGGTTTGTTTTTCCCTGCTGTTTTTGCCACTTTGTGGAGTTTCTTTGTATTTTGGAGGATATCCATTTTGTGCCTCTTGGCTTTATTTTTGGACGTGGTGGATTTATATTCTTTGCCTGAAGATCTTGTCCTTTTATTAAACCACCATCTCTAGTACTGCTGAGTCTGCCTCATCTTCTGGGTTCTGCCGACTATTAGTGACTGTTTCTCTCACCGGGTCCTGACAAAGACCATAAAAAATCTTTACAAGGTAAAGAAGAAAAGAAAATGTCTGAATTTAAGTAGGACTATAATCTTTTACTTCTGAAGAGAGCCAACAACTACAGGTTAACTAAAATAAAGCATACTACTTAATGGCAAAGAAACCTGGTAAATATCTTGCAGCTCTCACGAAACAAATACATGATAAATACAGTTGTACTTTTAAAACATAAAGATACAAAAGCGGTAATTAGAAACAACAATGCGGTTAATGACAATTTAAAAAGTTCCTATGAAAATGTATATAAATCTGAATTAAACAAGTGGGACGGATCCTATATCCTTCTTAGACTCAACAACTCTTAACTCTTACAGAGATTACCCAAGAAGAAATATTAGATACTCAAATTTTTTGTTGTTGTTGAAAATCACCAGGATGGCCTACCCATAGAATTCTATTCAATATTTTGGACAAAGTACCTCCCTATCTACACAACAACACACATGCCACTTAATTCCATGTATCAAATATTTATTTAATTTATATTAAATTAAAATGTAGATTTAATTTATATTAAAACCAGGAAGATCTGGAGAGTCCCCTGCTTATTATAGACCCATATGTTTAATAAATTGTGGCAAAATAATAACAAAGCTTATAAGAAATATAATGGCAAAAGTCTTACCAAACTTGGTACATATCAATCAAACAGGGTTTATTAAAAATAGACACTTTAAAACAAATCTTTGAACATCTTTCAGCTTAATACATTATGCAAAAAAACAAGATACAGATTTACCAATAATGGCTGTTTATGCCGTAAAAGGCTTTCGATCATATTGAAGTGCATTTTCTATTCAAAACTTTGGAAGCTTTCAACTTTTCAGCTGAAATGAAATAATAATTTGAATAAAAATATTTATAAATGTCCTTAAGCAAAAATATACACAAATAATTCATTATCTGATGTAATTGCTTTGGCAATTGCACTGGCAATTGAACCGCTTGCAGAAAGAGTCAGACAGGCCTTTAGCCAGCAGCATACTACCCTGCATCCCACTGCTGGCTTGCTTCTGAAGCTAAGCAGGGTTGGTCCTGGTTGGTCCCTTGATGGGCGACCAGATGCTGCTGGAAGTGGTGTAGGAGGCACCCTTTCCTCTGGTCTAAAAAAATAAGATATCCCCAGGTCACTGATTGGGGACATTGCCCTGTGTAGGGTGCTGTCTATTGGATGGGATGTTAAATGGGTGTCCTGACTCTCTGTGGTCACTAAAGATCCCATGGCATTTATTGTAAGAGTAGGATTGTTAACCCGTTTCCTGGCTAAATTCTCAATCTGGCCCCCATAACATCATGACTACCTAATCATCCACATTTACAATTGTCTCGTTCCTGTTACTATTCCCTAGGTTGTTGCTATAAATGAGAATGTGTTCACAGTCAACTTACCTGGTAAAATAAAAAAAGGACTCAAATGTAACTACTATTGGTAAACATGAATATAACTTAACTTATTTGCATATGATCTCCTGATATACCTGACTAATATTAAAAACTCAATGCCACCTTTGCAATTTAAAAAAAGTATAATCAGAAATCTCAGGTTATAAAATTAACGTGGAAAACCCCTGAAATAATGGCAATAGGAAAAATAAAAAGAATAACACACGATCTACAGAAATCCTTTAAGTGGACCACAAAAACTATAAAAACTTAGGATGCTTAAATAGTGACAACAAACAACAAATATATAAAGATAACTTTATTCAATTACTCAACAATATGATCTAATTAAATGGAATAATCTTCCCGTTAATCTTACAGGTATAATAAACCTCTTTAGAGTAGCATGGCTGCCAAGAGATTTGTATTTAGTTTCAGTAATACCAATTACCCCACCGAGACATTCTTTAAAAAAGTATACTCGGTCATAAGACTATATAAGGGCAAAGTTTTACATCTTCCTAAATCTGAGGGTAGTTATAAACTTCCAGACTTGGAATTGTATCAACTCACTATCCAAGGATTTGAATTGCGACATACTGTATAGTTAAATGCATTAAAGAGGAACAATGGGTACATATTGAAGATGCGCATGCTCCTCCCCAGAATCCTTTCACGTGTCTATTTTCAAAGGATAAGCTAAGAACATTAACAACTTCACAGTTTAGAAACTATAATGATATGCAGGAAAATGATATCTATTTTACAAGAACCAATATCACTCCCTAGAAACACAACCTTATGGAACAATCCTTGGATATCTTTTCAGAATGCATCGATAAATTGGCCCACATGGATAACTAAAGGCATAGAAACCGTAAATGACTTGGTATTAGGAAATAAATGTATTTCCATGATGGAAATAAAAAGTTATTTTGGACTGACCAATGTAGATAGTTTCAAATACATGCAATTTAAAAGTTACAAATCCCGAAATCTCGATATGAAATATTTTGGACATCAGAGTAATCTTGAGGGAATCTTATTTGAGTCAGAAAAGGATGTTCATATGATACGGAAGCTATACAAAACTTTTTGGAAAGCATATCCAACTGACAATCTCTTAGAAAAAAATGATAAACTATTGGAACCAACATTTTAAAAAGAACTGATGATGGCACAAGATGGAGGGAAAGTTGGAGCATAACTAACGAAATTACAGTTAACAAAAATGTATGATTAATCCAGTATAAACTAATGTATGAAATGTATTGTAAAGGAGACACAATTCACATATTCTACAGCACAACGGTAGAGTCATGTCTCAAATGTAAAACTAATAATTATTGACTGAGCCCTAGGACCATGCGTCAGGACTACCTGGCATGATGACTCCTTGCTGTCCCCAGTCCACCTGGCCTTGCTGCTGCTCCAGTTTCAACTGTTCTGTCTGCGGCTATGGAACCCTGACCTGTTCACCGGACGTGCTAAAAAAGCCAACTGACATTTACTCCTGAGGTGCTGACTTGCTGCACCCTCGTTAACTACTGTGATTATTATTATTTCACCCTGCTGGTCATTTATGAACATTTGAACATCTTGGCAATGTTCTGTTATAATCTCCACCCGGCACAGCCAGAAGAGGACTGGCCACCCCTCATAGCCTGGTTCCTCTCTAGGTTTCTTCCTAGGTTTTGGCCTTTCTAGGGAGTTTTTCCTAGCCACCGGCTTCTACACCTGCATTGCTTGCTGTTTGGGGTTTTAGGCTGGGTTTCTGTACAGCACTTTTATTTTTTATTTTTTTTATTTCACCTTTTATTTAACCAGGTAGGCTAGTTGAGAACAAGTTCTCATTTGCAACTGCGACCTGGCCAAGATAAAGCATAGCAGTGTGAACAGACAACACAGAGTTACACATGGAGTAAACAATAAACAAGTCAATAACATGGTAGAAAAAAAGAGAAATCTATATACAATGTGTGCAAAAGGCATGAGGTAGGCAATAAATCGAATAATTACAATTTAGCAGATTAACACTGGAGTGATAAATCATCAGATGATCATGTGCAAGAAGAGATACTGGTGTGCAAAAGAGCAAGAAAGTAAATAAATAAAAGCAGTATGGGGGTGAGGTAGGTAAATTGGGTGGGTAGTTTACAGTGGACTATGTACAGCTGCAGCGATCGTTTAACTGCTCGGATAGCAGATTTTAAAGTTGTTGAGGGAGATAAAAGTCTCCAACTTCAGAGATTTTTGCAATTCGTTCCAGTCGCAGGCAGCAGAGAACTGGAAGGAAAGGCGTCAAATGAGGTTTGGCTTTAGGGATGATCAGTGAGATATTTTGTAGATGACATCGCCGAAGTCGAGGATCGGTAGGATAGTCAGTTTTACTAGGGTAAGTTTGGCGGCGTGAGTGAAGGAGGCTTTGTTGCGGAATAGAAAGCCGATTCTTGATTTGATTTTGGATTGGAGATGTTTGATATGAGTCTGGAAGGAGAGTTTGCAGTCTAGCCAGACACCTAGGTACTTATAGATGTCCACATATTCTAGGTCGGAACCGTCCAGGGTGGTGATGCTAGTCGGGCGTGCGGGTGCAGGCAGCGAACGGTTGAAAAGCATGCATTTGTGTTTACTAGCGTTTAAGAGCAGTTGGAGGCCACGGAAGGAGTATTGTATGGCATTGAAGCTCGTTTGGAGGTTAGATAGCACAGTGTCCAAGGAAGGGCCGGAAGTATATAGAATGGTGTCGTCTGCGTAGAGGTGGATCAGGGAATCGCCGCCAGCAAGAGCAACATCATTGATGTATCAGAGAAAAGAGTCGGCCGAGAATTGAACCCTGTGGTACCCCCATAGAGACTGCCAGAGGACCGGACAACATGCCTCCGATTTGACACACTGAACTCTGTCTGCAAAGTAGTTGGTGAACCAGGCAAGGCATCATTAGAAAAACCGAGGCTACTGAGTCTGCCGATAAGAATATGGTGATTGACAGAGTCGAAGCCTTGGCCAGGTCGATGAAGACGGCTGCACAGTAATGTCTTTTATCGATGGGCGGTTATGATATCGTTTAGTACCTTGAGCGTGGCTGAGGTGCACCCGTGACCGGCTCGGAAACCGGATTGCACAGCGGAGAAGGTACGGTGGGATTCGAGATGGTCAGTGATCTGTTTGTTGACTTGGCTTTCGAAGACCTATGATAGGCAGGGCAGGATGGATATAGGTCTGTAACAGTTTGGGTCCAGGGTGTCTCCCCCTTTGAAGAGGGGGATGACCGCGGCAGCTTTCCAATCCTTGGGGATCTCAGATGATACGAAGGAGAGGTTGAACAGGCTGGTAATAGGGGGTGCGACAATGGCGGCGGACAGTTTCAGAAATAGGGGGTCCAGATTGTCAAGCCCAGCTGATTTGTATGGGTCCAGTTTTCCAGCTCTTTCAGAACATCTGCTATCTGGATATGGGTAAAGGAGAAGCTGGGGAGGCTTGGGCGAGTAGCAGCGGGGGGGGGGGGGGCGGGCTGTTGGCCAAGGTTGGAGTCGCCAGGAGGAAGGCATGGCCAGCCATTGAGAATGTTTGTTGAAGTTTTCGATTATCACAGACTTATCAGTGGTGACCGTGTTACCTAGCCTCAGTGCAGTGGGCAGCTGGGAGGAGGTGCTCTTGTTTTCCATGGACTTTACAGTATCCAGAACTTTTGGAGTTAGAGCTACAGGATGCAAATTTCTGCTTGAAAAGCTGGCCTTTGCTTTCCTGACTGACTGCGTGTATTGGTTCCTGACTTCCCTGAACAGTTGCATCTCGCGGGGGCTCTTCGATGCTATTGCAGTTCGCCACAGGATGTTTTTGTGCTGGTCGAGGGCAGTCAGGTCTGGAGTGAACCAAGGGCTATATCTGTTCTTGGTTCTGCATTTTTTGAACGGAGCATGCTTGTCTAATATGGTGAGGAAGTAACTTTTAAAGAATGACCAGGCATCCTCAACTGACGGGATGAGGTCAATATCCTTCCAGGGTACCCGGGCCAGGTCGATTAGAAAGGCCCTGCTCGCAGAAGTGTTTAGGGAGCGTTTGACAGTGATGAGGGGTGGTCGTTTGACCGGGACCCGTGGCGGATACAGGCAATGAGGCAGTGATCGCTGAGATCTTGATTGAAGACAGCAGAGGTGTATTTGGAGGGTAGGTTGGTCAGGATAATGTCTATTAGGGTGCCCATGTTTACGGATTTAGGGTTGTACCTGGTGGTGCCCTTGATGATTTGTGTGAGATTGAGGGCATCAAGCTTGGATTGTAGGACTGCCGGGGTGTTAAGCATATCCCAGTTTAGGTCACCTACAGAACAAACTCTGAAGCTAGATGGGGAGCGATCAATTCACAGATGGTGTCCAGGGCACAGCTGGGAGCTGAGGGGGGTCGGTAGCAGGCGGCAACAGTGAGAGACTTATTTCTGGAGAGATTAATTTTAAAATTAGAGTTCGAACTGTTTGGGCATAGACCTGGAAAGTATGACAGAACTTTGCAGGCTATCTCTGCAGTAGATTGCAACTCCTCCCCCTTTGCAGTTCTATCTTGACGGAAAGTGTTATAGTTGGGTATGGAAATCTCAGAATTTTTGGTGGCCTTCCTAAGCCAGGATTCGGACACGGCAAGGACATCAGGGTTGGCAGAGTGTGCTAAAGCGGTGAGTAAGGCAAACTTAGGGAGGAGGCTTCTGATGTTGACATGCATGAGGCCAAGGCTTTTTCGATCACAGAAGTCAACAAATGAGGGTGACTGGGGACACTTTGAGTTATCAGCTGATGCACGAAGGGCTATATAAATAAATTTGATTTGATTTTGATTTGACACAATAGAAAAATTGAATGATTTATTTTGAAATATTTAAATAGCATGGGAGACAGAAAAACGAATTAGTACAATTTAAGGCCAATTGGCAAACAATAATGCAGAAACTATGGATGGAGGTGTGAGCATGCAGGTCTGTGTCACGCCCTGGCCTTAGTATTATTTGTTTTATTTATTATTTTAGTTAGGTCAGGGTGTGACATGGGGTATGTGTGTATTTTGGGGTATTATATGGTAGAGGGGGTGTTGGTTGTAGTTTATGGTTTTGTGTTGAGTGTATGTATCTAGCTGTGTCTATGGGTGTGTAGTTTACTAGGAAAGTCTATGGTGGCCGGAATGGGTTCTCAATTAGAGACAGCTGATTTCTGTTGTCTCTAATTGGGAGCCATATTTAAGGCTGCCATAGGCTTTAGCTGTTTGTGGGTCATTGTACATGTCGACGTAAGTAGTTTGTGTGTGCACTTGCGTTTTAGGTTTCACGATCGTTTGTTGTTTGGTTAGTGTTTAAGTGTTACGTGTTCATCTTCGTCGTTATAATTAAAGAAGATGTATTCAAGTCATGTTGCGCCTTGGTCCTCTCTTTCACGTCAACACGATCGTGACAGTCTGGGCATATGAAATGTAGTCATTATTTGTGTGTGTCTGTAAATTGTTGTTCGTATGTATAAGATTGTTTTTGAAATGTAAAAAAAAAAGAAAAAAAGTAAAAATAGTAATTAGACAAACATTCAGCTAACTTTCCCTGTTGAACATTAGAACAGAACGTCACGAGCCATCAACTGTGTCTGTCTATTTTCCTGGTACAGGTACTCACAGATAGACAAGGTCGTCAGATGAGCAAGTTAAGGGAGGGACGAATGAATGCATGCAAACAGGGATGCTCGCATACACACTGTATCTGAACTTTCATTATATAGAGCATTAACTGCCTTTCTGAACAATTGCCTCATCTGTTGTTGTGCTCTGATCATTTCAAAGTAATTTACAATTCAAAAGGTTGCTTCCCCCTAAAAATGTAAAATGTATGGTCCTCAATGTGATTTTCTTATGGACTTTGCTGTCAGCCTTGCAAAATAAACAGCTTCGTTTGATGTCCCCAATTCTTTCTCTCTCCTGTCACTGTTGCTTATTCACAGATCGATGGGAGGCATCCGAAGGGATGAGTGAGATGTGAACGAGACATACGTGAGACGTGAGACACAGATATTAACAGACACCAGTCTCTGCCTGTCTCTGGTCATATCCACAATGACCAGGAGCAACCAGTCAACCAGGAGATGAGGAGTGCAGTCCTGTACTCTCAGCGTTATGAGATGGGCACATGACGGTGAGATAATCACACAGGAAAACCTCTAAGGGTAGAGAGAGGGGAGAGGGGATGGTGAGAGAGAAGGGGTGGAGACAGAGCAGTTGGTGTGGGTGGAGTAGGGGGACGAGGGGCAAAGGGAGAAGAGGAGGGAGGAGGAAGAGACTGAAAGAGAGAGAGAGACAGTTGGAGTTAATCAGGCGAGAAGCTTGCTGGTCTTCTAGCTCACATCGCATCATGCCTAATTTGAGTCATGTCTCTGTCTGTCTGATGTTCACCTTCCAAAATTTTCCCTCACCCCTCCCTTCCCTTCTCTCTCTGCGTAGAGCCGCATAGACTAGATCTGTGCTGACAGGTCCGGGCTGCATGCGTACCTTCTGACTGACTGCTCTTTTTGCCTTTGTGCGGTCTTGTGCATGTGTGTTTGAGTGTTGCGTGTGCAGTCGTGCGTCAGTGTTTGTGACGGGGGATAGCCTCCCCCTGTCTCTCCCTGCCTGGCATCTGAGGGTTTCATCTATGTGGCATATCTTGTGCCTGTCATATCTTCTATCTATCTGTCATATCTTTGTGCCCAACATGCCAACTCAGTGCCAGTCCCGGCCAAGTGGCAGTGCCTGACGAGAGCTCGCCGCTCGACTCCTGACGTGCGTGTGTGTGTGTGATGGGTGCCTCGACAAGACAGGGAATATGTTCACACAACTGGCAAACTGGTGCCACCTGACTGAGGCAGACAGAGTGGCACTACAGAGGAGACAGAGGAGACAGAGGATCACTGAGAACTGAGAGAGAGAGACAACTGCTTTAAACTGTGGGCTGCAGAGAGACACAAACACAATGAGGAAGAGTCTTTCTATAGTCTGGAACATATATCAACAATGCACAGAAAAAGATGATAAAATGTCACTGTTTCCTGAAAGTGGAACACAGACAGATTAACAAAAATGAACACAGACATTGACTTCCTCCTCTCTCTGGATCTTTAGCAGAGCTGGCAGTTTAAGATTCCCAGTCAGATCAGATTCAATAAAAAAAACAGAATTCCAACACAGTTTCAACCTAAATACATGACACAGCAAACACCTCACAACAACCTTCTCATAACTCCCCCAAAAACATACAGGAATAAGAGATGTCTCGGCTCTGACTCAACATTCCCTGTATATTAACCTTAGCCCAAAGCTGAAGGTTATGTCTACAGTAATAGACCCTACCAGTGCATCGCTGATGATGGATTGGTCTAATGCATTCTCTGTGTTGTTGTCATGTCCTATAGAGGGACCAGAAGGGGATCACCTCACCACTTTAGACTCATAAAGGGGATTAAAAACTCTCACACACATACAAGCACACACGTAACACATGCACACACACGCGTACGCACGCAAGCACGCACAATGGGTTAAACCCACGTCATGAAAGAGAGAGAGGGAGAGAAAGATGGTGAAAGAGAGGGAAAGAGAAAAATGACAGAGAGAGAGAGAAATAAAGGTAGACACAGAGAAACAGAGAGAGAGACAGAGAGAGGGAGGGGTTTTATGTATGTTTCCTGAGCTATATCACTAAGCAGACACTAGCCACTTAAATCTTTAAATACTTCATTCACTTTCGCTCCCCAAAACGCGACAGTCCCCATAGGCCTGTAATGAATAATCATTAGGTAAAGGTCCACAAATTATTGATGTAGATTAAGCAATGATGTTTTTTTGTCTCACAATTTATTGCTATTAACAAGTAACTTGCAATCCAATAAATGTCAGTGTGGCTTTCAGTTAATTAAAGGCCGGACTGTAATGCAGGGTAGCGTTTATATCTCAATTTCCACAGTCAATTTCCACAGACCGCAATTTACAGCCTGGATTTTATTTGAAGGGAACCACAAATAATGTCTGTTAAGATGTCAGGGGATGAACAGGAGATCACATTAATGAAATTAGATAATGTAGAGTGGTGATATATACAGCATTCACACTTGGCATTCTCACACACTGGTGCAGGGGTAGGTGCACTCGCATGGATGGATGGACACAAATACACACACAGAGAAATATACACGCAACAACTGCATGCTTCTCTGGCAAGCTCAGTTGCTCATGGGATGGGGGTTGGCTCATATTTATATTTTGTATTGGTTGGCTTGTATTGGTAGTTGAGCCAATGTTTACATTCAGCATCACTCCGTCAAGAGAAATATATTATTCAAAGATATCTATATACATATATTTTAGGATGTTGTGTATACCTGGACATGATCAGAATGAATGGGATAGGGTACAGTTTTGAAAACATAGCTTGCCCCAAAAAAGGGGTCTCATGGCACAACTTATGAGGAGTGTGGGGTAAGTTGAGCCACAGGACAGGGTAAGTTAAGCCACCTACAAATATTACCACTTTAAAAAAAAACATGTTTATCTTTATTCCCAAACACAACTCAACACAATCACAATAGCTTTTTTGCCTTTTAATAATTTTTAACACTTTTAACATAGACCAGGCACTGTTGTTACCTCATATCCCAGTGATCATGCCTTCCCACGCCTGGGAAAAAAGCAGTTAAATTTGCTCAACTTGCTATTGGCTCAACCATTGTTCTTAACATTTCCCTTGGCTCAACTTACCCCAAGGAAAAAATGTTGACTATATCAGCCCACACAGCTACAAGGACACACGTTCATGCTAGGTTTAGGACCTCATATTGAAGCTTATGGAGACCCCAACTGATGTATAGAACAATCTTAAAAGTGTCTACTTTGGTTTAGATACAAGCATCAATAAATTCATTTTACTTGGTGAAAATCCGTATTTTGGATGACCTCTTCCTAAATATTTGGTCAAATTATACATTTTGTATAGGAGTGGCTCAATTTACTCCTTTTGGCTCAATTTACCCCACTCTCCCTTATTGTCAGTGTGTGTGTGTACGTGTGCAGCTGCAGGATGCCATAGCTGGGCCTAAACAGCCAGGTAGCTCAAGCTCCAAGGCTACATTCGGGAGATTACTTTAATAACGGCCACTAGGGGCAATGGTGAAAACTATTACCATGAGGTAGGCTTGTGGTTTGCTAGGGGATGGAGGATGGGCGCCGAAGGTCCAATCCCAATGCTAGGCACTCGTTATTTATTTTTTACCCTATCCCAAACAATAACCATTTGAAATTAAAGCCTAAACTTAACTGTTGAGTTGTTTTGTTTAACCCTATCCCAAACCTTAACCATTCTGAATGAATGCATAAACGTAAACTTCTAAATTTGACGTTCATGGACAAACGTCGGATTCTAAAGTGAGACTGTGAGAGCTTGTTGGCCTAAATTGGTGACCAGGGAGCATTCTCTCTCTCCTGTTCTCTTCCCTCTACCTTTTCTCCCTCTCTACCTTTCTTCTGTGTCCTTTGGGTTGGCTTTACAGTGTGAGGACCTGTCACCTCATCAGGGAAACTTTCTCTGTCTTGAGAACTTCTAGTCAGTCACACACACACAAACAAACAAACACACAGGCACACCTAATCCTCCCCAGTAACAGGGAGGTGTCACTTGGGGAGGCAGCTGCAGCCGTCTTGGTGACAGCTCTCCTCAAATCAGAAACTCTCGTACAAATGTAGGATCTTAATTTGATCACACTTTTGCTGCTGAGAAATGCATGGCAGGAAATGCAAACTTGTAGCATATTTGATTTTTTTTAAAGGCTTCTAAAGTTTGTAATTTCCACTTTGAAAACTCAGACTTGATTTTCCCTAACAAAAAATGTATCAACCCCTAAAAAAATGCCACATCATACTTCACATGTCCTGTTTCTGCAGGATTATTTTCCTGCTGTAGCTGGCTCAAATTAAGATCCTACATCTGTACCTGTCAACAGCAACCAGGCCCCCAGGCCACTGTCACACACACCAGGGGAGGGGAGAAATGAGGGATGTTTCAGTTTTAGTATGAACAGTGAGGCTGATTTCTGTCCGGACAGTGAGACCCAATTATGAGCAGTGACAGTTTGGCTGTAGTTGGTAATGCAGGTAAGAATGTGTGTGTGTGTGACAGTGGGATAGAGAGGAGCTGAACTGTTTTACAATGGCAGCTCTAACACTACTTGAGAGCACTGTAATTGACCAGCATCAGTCATCACATATGTGTGGGTGGAGGCTCACACGGTCGAGTTCATTGTCAAATGAGGGGGCTTGATGCTAAAAAATAAATAATAATGCCATGTATCTCTTGTTTCCAAGCACACTGACAGCACATTTTGTTGATGTTTACATTTAATTGTTAAATGTATTGATTACATTAAAAGGTGTCTGTCCGTCTGTCTCTCTGTTTACTCTGGAAGCAAGAGTCCTACCGTACAGTGAAATTGGACAAATTTCCAATACCTCAGTCATGTGACAGTGGCTTCCAGTCTGTGTATGAGAGCGGAAGTGAAGTGTTGTCAATATTGGCCCGTGTTGACATTCTCTCCAATCTCCTCAAACACACACAGCCAATACCATGGCAATACCTCGGGAATATCTATCTTCTCATGTTGTCTCAATTACAAATAGGCTACACTGCATGGGTCGTTCCACGAAAATATTTCCTTTAGACCCTTTGATATTTTATGTACAAATTGTGCACACAATATTGAATTTTAAAAGCCTGTTATATTAAATGAAGTGCCCTTTAATATGGACCACATAAAAAATCTGATTTATTGAATGTTCTATATGAATAAAGACTTGCTAAAGTGACCAGATTCTGCATTCTCACATGTCTCTGTGGGTCCTCTGTGACCTCTAGGAAGATTTTAACCCACTTAACCCCAAAATGTCTCCAAGTTATCACAATCATTGTAAAGCCCTAGTTATCTTGTTGCTTTGACAAAGTAATTTCTAAATATTATTATTTATTTCATGTGATTGGTGATTCATCCAATCGCATGAAATATCTGTTACAGTACCCAAAAGGTACCCATTTGGTGGGACGTCCAACACATTGACATTTTGGAGAAAAACAACAACTTGCCTTCATAGTAAAGCACAGTACAGCAACACACATGATTCCAATGTGCTGCACAGTCTCACACATTCTGCCTAGAACTAACCTTCCCTTTCATATAGGACAACACTGCCCTCCAGTGTGTCCTCTCCTCAAATCAGAAACCGTTGTACATGTCTTAGTAAACTGATGGAGAGAATTGTGTTTGACCAAATACAATGCTGTTTTTCAGAGAACAAGTTAACTACTGACGTTGAGCATGCATATAGAGAAGGACACTCAATTTGTACTGCACTCAGGTGACAGATGATTGGTTAAAATAAATGTATAATAAGATGATAGTTGAAGCTGTATTGTTACATTTCAGTGCAACCTTTGATGTTATTGATCATACATTTTTATAAAAGAAACTCACTTGCAATGGCTTTACATGCCATCACATGGTTGGATAGTTATTTATCCAATAGAACCCAGAGAGTGTTCTTCTATGGAAGCTTCTCTAACATCAGATATGTACAGTTTGTGTCCCGTCGGTGTTACTTTTCTCTATTTTTACAAATGATTTCCCACTGGTCTTACACAAAGCTAGAATGACTAAGTTTGGGAATGATTCCAATCCACAATCTACATGTCTGCACCCAAAGCCTTACTGAATGTCACGACTTCTGCCGAAGTCGATGCCTCTCCTTGTTCGGGCGGTGTTCGGTGGTCGACGTCGCCGGTCTTCTAACCATCGCCGATCCATTTTTCATTTTCAATTTGTTTTGTCTCGTTTTCCCACACACCTGGTTCTCATTTTCCTCATTATGTGTTATGTATTCAACCTCTGTTTCCCCCATGTCTTTGTGTGGTATTGTTTATCTGTTTTCATGTATGCGCACGTTAGGCCGGTTGCGCTGGGTTATGTTAAACCCATACTTGTATTTTCGTGTTCGTTTGTGCCGTGTGCTTTTGGTTCGCCAAATAAAAGGCTCCGTTTTGCCACCAAATATCTGCTCTCCTACGCCTGACATCCTACAGCATACCTTGACACTGAAATTCTAAATAAGGAGTTACAGTCAGTATAAGAATGGGTAATTAATGATTAATAATAAACTGGTGTTAAATACATCTAAAACTAAAAGCATTGTATTTTCTTCAAAACATTCTCTGAGACCTAAACCTCAACAGTTGGAGTTGTACATAAAGGGT
Source organism: Salvelinus sp. IW2-2015 (assembly GCF_002910315.2). NCBI lineage: Eukaryota > Metazoa > Chordata > Actinopteri > Salmoniformes > Salmonidae > Salvelinus > Salvelinus sp. IW2-2015. The sequence continues at coordinate 76,437,811 of NC_036842.1, read as the reverse complement.
GTGACCATTGAGAAAGTTGAGGAAGCTGAACTCCTAGGTATAATATTGGATGGTCAATTAACATGGTCAAGTTATATTGACAAAGTTGTTGTGAAGATGGGGAAGGGTATGTCTGCTATACCAATATGTTCTTTGTTTTTGACACAAATCAACTGTACTAGTTGTTAAGGCTATGCTCTTGTCCCATTGTGATTACTGTCTGGTAATATGGTCAAGTGCAGCAATAAAACAGCTAGCAAAGCTGCAGCTGGCTTAAAACAGAGGAGCATGCCTTTCTCTTAACTACACATACAGAACTAACATCAACAACATGCATGCCAGTCTTTCCTGGTTGAGGGTTAACAAGAAATTAACTGCTTCTCTTCTAGTTTTTATGACAAATATTACTGTGATGAATGTTCCAGAATGTCTGCATAATCAAATAACATTCAGCTCAGACACCCATACATACCCCACAAGACATGTCACCAGGGGTCTCTTCACAGTTCCCAAGTCCAAAACGAATTCCCGGCAACATACAGTATTATACAGAGCCATGATTGCATGGAAGTCCTTTCCATCTCAAATTAATCAAGCAAACAGCAAAATTACCTTTATAAAGCGAATTAAACAACATCTCATGGCACGGTGGGAACTGTGAGGAGACACACACAAACACACACAATGTTTTTGTTCTATTGTTTGTATGTCGTTGTATTTTAAATTTGCGTGATTGTATATCAGTGTATCAGTGTTTTCTTACTTGTCATGCTTCTGAAAAAGCTCATGTGGATCCAAACAAACAGTGACTGGGAAGGAAAACAATCTTTGAAAAACATGTGTTACCAAACCTGGTCCTGGAGATCTTCAGGGTGTGCCGGCTTTTATTCCATCCTGGCACTAAAACAGCTGAACACCCTATGTGATTTTTTAAGTAAAACTTGATTTGTTGAATCTGGGTTATGGTTAGTGACCATTGGACACACACACACGCTAACTGACCCTAGTATTATTCACAGAGCCTTCCCACACACACACACACACCCTCAGCTAGAGGACTCCATCTGAGTCAATGTTTGCAGTATGTGTCACGCCCTGGCCTTAGTATTCTTTGTTTTCTTTATTATTTTAGTTAGGTCAGGGTGTGACATGGGTATTTATGTGGGTTTTGTAGTGTCCAGGGTGATTGTAAGGTTTAGGGGGTTTATTTAGAGTAGTTGGCTTTATGTTTAGTATAGTTGTCTAGCTGTGTCTATGTTGTGTGTAGTTGTCTAGGAAAGTCTATGGTTGCCTGAATGGGGGGTTCCCAATTAGAGACAGCTGGTTTCTGTTGTCTCTGATTGGGAGCCATATTTAAGTAGCCATAGGTTTAGTTTGTGTGGGGAATTGTCTATGTAGAACGTTTGTAGCGTGCGTGCGTGCGTGCGTGCGTGCGTGCGTGCGTGCGTGCGTGCGTGCGTGCGCGTGCGTGTGCGTGCGTGCGTGTGCGTGTGCGCGTGCACTACGTTATTTAGCTTCACGATCGTTTGTTGTTTTGGTAGTTTGTAAGTGGTTGTTTCGTTTTGCCTTCTTCAATAATAAAGAGAAGATGGCTTATTTTCCTCATGCTGCGTTTTGGTCCGAATCTCTTCCACACGATCGTGACAGAATTCCCCACCACAAGGATCAAGCAGCATGATCGGAACCAACAACAGCGGCAAAGTAAACAGGACTCATGGACATGGGAGGAGATCCTGGACGGCAAAGGACCCTGGACTCAGCCAGGGAATATCGCCGTCCCAAAGCGGAGCTGGAGGCAGCGAAAGCGGAGAGGCGGTTTTATGAGGCAAAGGCAAGGCAGAGTGGCTGGAAGCCCGTGAGTAACACCCAAAAATTTCTTTGGGGGGGGGGCTAAAGGGGAGTGTGGCGAAGCCGGGTTGGATACCTGAGCCCAACTCCCGGGCTTGCGGGCGTCGTACTGATCAGACACCGTGTTATGCGGTAAAGCGCACGGTGTCCCCAGTACGCGTGCTTAGCCCAGTGCGGGCTATTCCACCTTGCCGCACTGGGAGGGCTAGGTTGGCATCGAGCCGAGTGCCATGAAGCCGGCCCAACGTATCTGGTCTCCAGTACGGTCTCCCCGGGCTGGCGTACATGGCACCAGCCTTACAGGTGGTGTCCCCGGTTCGCCTGCATAGCCAGTGCGGGCTATTCCACCTCGCCGCACTGGCAGGGCTACGGGGACCATTCAACCTGGTAAGGTTTGGAGGCTCGGTGCTCAAGAGCACGTGTCCTCCTTCACGGTCCGGTATATCCGGCGCCACCTTCCCGCCCAGCCTAGTACCACCAGTGCCTACACCACGCACCAGGCTTTCAGTGCGTTTTCAGAGCCCTGTTCCTCCTCCACGCATCTCCCTATGGTGCGTGTCTCCAGCCCAGTGCCTCCAGTTCCGGCACCACGCACTAAGCACCTGTGCGTCTCCTGAGTCCTGTACACACTGTTATTTCTCCCCGCACTCGTCCTGAGGTGCGTGCCTCAGTCCGGTACCACGCACCAGGCATATAGTGCGCTTTGAGAACTCAGTGTGCCCTGTTGTTGTTCCCGCACTAGCTTAAGGTGCGTGTCATTAGCCCGGTACCTCCAGTTCCGGTACCACGCACCAGGCCTACAGTGCGTCTCAGCCGGCCAGAGTCTGCCGTCTGCCCAGCGGCGCCTGAACTGCCCGTCTGCCCAGCGGCGCCTGAACTGCCCGTCTGCCCAGCGGCGCTGAACTGCCCGTCTGCCAGCGGCGCTGAACTGCCCGTCTGCCCAGCGGCGCCTGAACTGCCCGTCTGCCCAGCGGCGCCTGAATGCCCGTCTGCCCAGCGCGCCTGAACTGCCCGTCTGCCCTACGCCGTCTGAACTGTCCGTCTGCCATGAGCCTGCAAAGCCGCCCGTCTGCCATGACCTGCAAAGCCGCCCGTCTGCCATGAGCCTACAGAGCCGTCCGCCAGACAGGAGCCGCTAGAGCCGTCCGCCAGACCGGATCAGCCAGAGCCTTTCGCCAGACCGGATCAGCCAGAGCCTTCCGCCAGACCGGATCAGCCAGAGCCTTCCGCCAGCCGGATCAGCCAAAGCCTTCCGCCAGACCGGATCAGCCAGAGCCTTCCGCCAGACCGGATCAGCCAGAGCCTTCCGCCAGACCGGATCAGCCAGAGCCTTCCGCCAGACCGGTCAGCCAGAGCCTTCCGCGAGCCATGACCAGCCAGAGCCGTCAGCGAGCCATGACCAGCCAGAGCCGTCAGCCAGCCATGACCAGCCAGAGCCGTCAGCCAGCCATGACCAGCCAGAGCCGTCAGCCAGCCATGACCAGCCAGAGCCGTCAGCCAGCCATGACCAGCCAGAGCCGTCAGCCAGCCATGACCAGCCAGAGCCGTCAGCCAGCCATGACCAGCCAGAGCCGTCAGCCAGCCATGACCAGCCAGAGCCGTCAGCCAGCCAGATCCGCCAGCCAGTCCGGAGCTGCCGTCCCTCAGCCCGGAGCTGCCGTCCCTCAGCCCGGACTGCCGTCCCTCACCCGGAGCTGCCGTCCCTCATCCCGGTGTTGCCCTTATCCCGGTGCTGCCCCTTGTGTCGATGTTACCCAAAAGATTAAGTGGGGGTAATATGAGGGTGGTCATTTGTAGGGAGATATAAGCTGGGATTGACTATGGTGGGGTGGACCTCGCCCTGAGCCTGAGCCACCACCGTGGTCAGATGCCCACCCAGGCCCTCCCCTAGACTTTGTGCTGGTGCGCCGGAGTTCGCACCTTAAGGGGGGCTATGTCACGCCCTGGCCTTAGTATTTCTTTGTTTTCTTTATTATTTTAGTTAGGTCAGGGTGTGACATGGGTATTTATGTGGTTTTGTAGTGTCAGGGTGATTGTAAGGTTTAGGGTGTATTTAGAGTAGTTGGCTTTATGTTAGTATAGTTGTCTAGCTGTGTCTATGTTGTGTGTAGTTGTCTAGGAAAGTCTATGGTTGCCTGAATGGGTTCATTTTTTACATTTACATTTACATTTTAGTCATTTAGCAAGACGCTCTTATCCAGAGCGACTTACAGTGCATACATTTTATTACATTTTTACATACTGAGACAAGGATATCCCTACCGGCCAAGAGCAGACGCTCTTATCCAGAGCGACTTACAGTAGAGTGCATACATTTTATAACATTTTTTTTTTTTTTAACATACTGAGACAAGGATATCCCTACCGGCCAAACCCTCCCTACCGGCCAAACCCCCAAACCCGGACAACGCTATGCCAATTGTGCGTCGCCCCACGGATCTCCCGGTTGCGGCCGGCTGCGACAGAGCCTGGGCGCGAACCCAGAGACTCTGGTGGCGCAGCTAGCACTGCGATGCAGTGCCCTAGACCACTGCGCCACCCGGGAGGGTTCCCAATTAGAGACAGCTGGTTTCTGTTGTCTCTGATTGGGAGCCATATTTAAGGTAGCCATAGGCTTTAGTTTGTTGTGGGGAATTGTCTATGTAGAACGTTTGTAGCGTGTGTGTGTGCACTACGTTATTTAGCTTCACGATCGTTTGTTGTTTTGGTAGTTTGTAAGTGTTTTGTTTCGTTTTGCCTTCTTCAATAATAAAGAGAAGATGGCTTATTTTCCTCATTCTGCGTTTTGGTCCGAATCTCTTCCACACGATCGTGACAGTATGAGAGATGTACAGATGCCCTATCTCAATTTGACCCTGCTCCTCACAGCAGGAAAATAATACTGCAGCAACAGGAAATCTTCATTATTGTGTGGATTATAATTAATGGAAATTTTGTACGGGTTGATACATTTTTAGTTAGGGCAAATCAAGTCAGATATTTTCAAATGGATATTACAAACTTTAGAAGCCTTTTTAAACCTTGAATAAGCTACAATTTGCATTTCCTGCTGCATTTGTTTGTGAAAACAAGAGTGATCAAATTAAGATAGCAGATCTGTAACTAGTTGTTAGTATTGACAACGTCCCGTTGCTGTGACGACAGCCTATCCCCGCTCTCCAATCTGAGCTGGACATTTCCTCATTGATCCCTGGCAGGACCTCATTGGCAGCTCTAACTTATTTACGAACCTGTCGCTCCCCGCCATCGATCAACATGTCCTTCATCTGAGCCTTAATTATATGCAAAGACAAAAGATTTTCTCATTATTGTGTTTAATCTAATGAAAGCAGCCTGCTCCGGCAGGGGCCAGTTCAGAGGTCCTGGAACTATTGGCCCTGGAGGGCAGCGCTACGGTGTGAAGTTTTTAATTAGACAGAGTAATGGGATTCAGACAGAGAGACTCTGTCTTTAGAGCTGGAGGTAGGACACGTTGGCATGGAAGGTTGTTTAATAGAAACACACGGTCACAGCATCTAACCTTTATTGACCATGTCTCACAGCTTATCACGGTTTAGCATCAGACTCAAGCATCTATAACCCAAATCTATGCAGGGACCAGAGAGATGAGCAGTACAGAGAGATGAGCACCAAACCATAAGTGATGTAGATTTTCATGACATGAAGGGCTATGGAGCCAGTGTCTGCTGCTAGCCAATCATATTTCACCACTAGGGGGTTCAATTACTTAATGTACCACTATGGAAGAGCTGCCAATTGGGGGGGCACTTTGAGTTGTTTAATCTAAATCTCTCCCTCTCTTTTTACATATCTGTCTATTTCACTATATACAATATCTCTCCCTCCCTCTCTTTCGCACTTTTCTTTAGTGCTCTCCAGAGTGATGCACAGTGCTTGACTTGGAATGAAATAGGTGCCAGTACTCATATTGGGTGCCGGTACTGTTTATATTTAGGTGCAGGAGCTCCATAATACTTTTGAGTTCATATTTTATAAGATGAACAGGAGCTCAAGCAGTAAAAAATGTGAGATGCCGGTACTCAGCTCCAGTGAGCTCCTACCCAAGTCAAGCACTGGTGATGCTGATACCTTTATCCAAGAAATATAAATATATAACCACGCAAGGAAAATAAGGCAAAAAATTCACTCAAATGTGAGTGGCTGGTGAAAGGCCATAACTGTGTTTTGACCATAGCCAATAAACTGTATGAGGATACATTTATTTGATTATATTTAACCTGCTGATCCTTAATTTTCCAAAAAGGTTTTGTTTCAGTTTTTCATTAATCATCGTTTAACAGTCGGCAGCCTGCTACTCAGATCTCAAACCTCATATAAAAATATAAAGCATTAAAGTGAGTTTGATAGAGAGATGACAATAAACAGGTTTGTTATGGTCTCAATTAGGCCTGGGCATAATTATGAGGCCTACATGTGACACTATAGAGGTCTGGATGCCAAATGTTTCACTAATGCCAAAGCCACTGTTAGATGAGAGTTTACTTTTATGCGTTCTGCACATTGAAGGCACAGGCACATTTTCAGTCAATATGAGATGTTAAAACTAACACACCCTGCAATCAATCAATCAAATGTATTTATAAAGCCTTTTTACATCAGCCGATGTCACAAAGTGCTGTACAGAAACCCAGCCTAAAACCCCAAACAATGCAGATGTAGAAGCAAACTCCCTGGAAAGGCCAGAACCTAGGAAGAAACCTAGAGAGGAACCAGGCTCTGAGGGGTGGCCAGTCCTCTTCTGGCTGTGCCGGGTGGAGATTATAACAGAACATGGCCAAGATGTTCAAACGTTCATAGATGGCCAGCAGGGTCAGATAATAATAATAATCACAGTAGTTGTCGAGGGTGCAGCACCTCAGGAGTAAATGTCAGTTGGCTTTTCATAGCCGATCATTAAGAGTATCTCTATCGCTCCTGCGGTCTCTAGAGAGTTGAAAACAGCAGGTCTGGGACAGGTAGCACGTCCGGTGAACAGGTCAGGGTTCCATAGCCGCAGGCAGAACAGTTGAAACTGGAGCAGCAGCACGGCCAGGTGGACTGGGGACAGCAAGGAGTCATCAGGCCAGGTAGTCCTGAGGCATGGTCCTAGGGCTCAGGTCCTCCGAGAGAGAGAAAGAAAGAGAGAATTAGAGAGAGCATACTTAAATTCACACAGGACACCGGATAAGACAGAAGTACTCCAGATATAACAAACTGACCCTAGCCCCCCAACACATAAACGAATGCAGCATAAATACTGGAGGCTGAGACAGGAGGGGTCAGGAGACACTGTGGCCCCATCCGATGATACCCCCGGACAGGGCCAAACAGGAAGGATATAACCCCACCCACTTTGCCAAGGCACAGCCCCCACACCACTAGAGGGATATCTTCAACCACCAACTTACCATCCTGAGACAAGGCCGAGTATAGCCCACAAAGATCTCCGCCACGGCACAACCCAAGGGGGGGGGGGCCAGACAGGAACCCAGACAGGAAGATCACATCAGTGACTCAACCCACTCAAGTGACGCACCCCTCCTAGGGACGGCATGAAAGAGCACCAGTAAGCCAGTGACTCAGCCCCTGTAATAGGGTTAGAACAGTTGAAACTGGAGCAGCAGCATGACCAGGTGGACTGGGGACAGCAAGGAGTCATCAGGCCAGGTAGTCCTGAGGCATGGTCCTATGGATCAGGTCCTCCGAGAGAAGAGAGAGAGAGAGAGAGAGAATTAGAGAGAGCATACTTAAATTCACACAGGACACCGGATAAGACAGGAGAAGTACTCCAGATATAACAAACTGACCCTAGCCCCCCAACACATAAACGAATGCAGCATAAATACTGGAGGCTGAGACAGGAGGGGTCAGGAGACACTGTGGCCCCATCCGATGATACCCCCGGACAGGGCCAAACAGGAAGGATATAACCCCACCCACTTTGCCAAGGCACAGCCCCCACACCACTAGAGGGATATCTTCAACCACCAACTTACCATCCTGAGACAAGGCCGAGTATAGCCCACAAAGATCTCCGCCACGGCACAACCCAAGGGGGGGGGGGCCAGACAGGAACCCAGACAGGAAGATCACATCAGTGACTCAACCCACTCAAGTGACGCACCCCTCCTAGGGACGGCATGAAAGAGCACCAGTAAGCCAGTGACTCAGCCCCTGTAATAGGGTTAGAACAGTTGAAACTGGAGCAGCAGCATGACCAGGTGGACTGGGGACAGCAAGGAGTCATCAGGCCAGGTAGTCCTGAGGCATGGTCCTATGGATCAGGTCCTCCGAGAGAAGAGAGAGAGAAAGAGAGAGAATTAGAGGGAGCATACTTAAATTCACACAAGACACCGAATAAGACAGGAGAAATACTCAAGATATAACAGACTGAACCTAGCCCCCCGACACATAAACTACTGCAGCATAAATACTGGAGGCTGAGACAGGAGGGGTTGGGAGACGCCGTGGCCCCATCCGACGATACCCTCGGACAGGGCCAAACAGGCAGGATATAACCCCATCCACTTTGCCAAAGCACAGCCCCCACACCACTAGAGGGATATCTTCAACCACCAACTTACCATCCTGAGACAAGGCCGAGTAAAGCCCACAAAGACCTCCCCCACGGCACAAACCCGAGGGGGGCGCCAACCCGGATAAGAAGATCACGTCAGTGACTCAACTCACTCAAGTGAAGCACCCCTCCTAGGGACGGCATAGAAGAGCACCAGTAAGCCAGTGACCCAGCCCCCGTAATAGGGTTAGAGGCAGAGAATTCCAGTGGAGAGAGGGGAACCGGCCAGGCAGAAACAGCAAGGGTGGTTTGTCGCTCCAGTGCCTTTCCGTTCACCTTCATACCCCTGGGCCAGACTACACTCAATCATAGAACCTACTGAAGAGATGAGTCTTCAATAAAGACTTAAAGGTCGAGACTGAGTCTGCGTCTCTCACATGGGTAGGCAGACCATTCCATAAAAATGGAGCTCTACAGGAGAAAGCCCTGCCTCCAGCTGTTTGCTTAGAAATTCTAGGGACAGTAAGGAGGCCTGCGCCTTGTGACCGTAGCATACGTGTAGGTATGTACGGCAGGAGAAAGCCCATGTAATACTTTGTAGGTTAGCAGTAAAACCTTGAAATCAGCCCTAGCCTTAACAGGAAGCCAGTGTAGAGAGGCTAGCACTGGAATAATATGAAGTGACAAAAGCATGGATACATTTTTCTGCATCATTTTTTGACAAAGTTTCTGATTTTTGCAATGTTACGAAGATGGGAAAAAACTGTCCTTGAAATATTCTTGATATGTTCATCAAAAGAGAGATCAGAGTCCAGAGTAACGCCGAGGTCCTTTACAGTTTATTTGAGATGACCGTACAACCATCAAGATTAATTGTCAGATCCAACAGAAGATCTCTTTGTTTCTTGGGACCTAGAACTAGCATCTCTGTTTTGTCCGAGTTTAAAAGTAAAACATGTGCTGCCATCCACTTCCTTATGTCTGAAACACAGGCTTCCAGGGAGGGCAATTTTGGGGCTTCACCATGTTTCATCGAAATGTACAGCTGTGTATCGTAGGGATAGCAGTGAAAGTTAACATTATGTTTCCAAGAGGTAAAATATGTAATGAAAACAATAGTGGTCCTAAAACGGAACCTTGAGGAACACCGAAATTTACAGTTGATTTGTCAGAAGACAAATCATCCACAGAGAAAAAATGATATCTTTCCGACAGATAAGATCTAAACAAGGCCAGAACTTATCCATGTAGTCCAATTTGCGTTTCCAATCTCTCCAAAAGAATGTGGCGATCGATGGTATCAAAAGCAGCATTAAGGTCTAGGAGCACGAGGACAGATGCAGAGCCTTAGTCTGATGCCATTAAAAGGTAATTTACCACCTTCACGAGTGCAGTGTCAGTGCTATGACGGGGTCTAAAACCAGACTAAAGCGTTTCATATACGTTGTTTTTCTTCAGGAAGGCAGTGAGTTGCTGTGCAACAGCTTTTTCTAAATTTTTTGAGAGGAATGGGAGATTCGATATAGGCCAATAGTTTTAAATATTTTATGTGTCAAGATTTGGCTTTTTCAAGAGAGGCCTTATTACTGCCACTTTTAGTGAGTTGGGTACACATCCAGTGGATAGGGAGCTGTTTATTATATTCAACATAGGAGGGCCAAGCACAGGAAGCAGCTCTTTCAGTAGTTTAGTTGGAATAGGGTCCAGTGTGCAGCTCGAAGGTTAAGAGGCCAAGACTATTTTCATCAATGTGTCAAGAGATATAGTATTAAAAAACTTGAGTGTCTCCCTTGATCCTAGGTCCTAAAGGTCCTAAAGAAGGCCAGTTTTATTGCTTCTTTAATCAGAACAACAGTTTTCAGCTGTGCAAACATAATTGCAAAAGGGTTTTCTAATGATCAATTAGCCTTTTAAAATGATAAACTTGGATTAGTTAACACAATGTGACATTGGAACACAGGAGTGATGGTTGCTGATAATGGGCCGCTGTACGCCTATGTAGATATATTTTGTATAATATCTACCTCACTTGCTTTGGCAATGTTAACACATGTTTCCCATGCCAATAAAGCCCCTTGAATTGAATTGAATTGATATACCATTAAAAAATCAGATGCTTCCAGCTACAATAGTCATTAACAACATTAACAATGTCTACACTGTATTTCTGATCAATTTGATGTTATTTTAAATGCACAAAAAGATGTGCTTTTCTTTCAAAAACAAGGACATTTCTAAATGACCCCAAACTTTTGATAGGTAGTGTATATATATATTTTTTTTTACATTGTTTGCAAACTGATATGTGACACGTGTTAATGCCAAAGTAACATGCAAAACAGGCAAGCCCCCCCATTTTTGCTAAAAATGTGGGGCTGAAGGGGGGGGTTCGCCCAGGGTACCATACAAGCTAGAACCGCCACATACACTTGAAACAAATAGACACAGAAAACTGCAGACAAAAATGCTTTCTGCTACTAAGATCAGTGAAATGTAGGCTAAACTGACAACGGAGTGAAGGGCAGAAATCTCAACTAGCAAGCAAGTCGCAGCAACGAAGAACGCGAAGGAGGGGAGAATTCAGGCACAACACCTGATGTGATTGGGAGTCCCGTAAAACAACGCACAATTGGTCCAGCGTCGTCCGGGTTTGGCCGTCATTGTAAATACGAATTCGTTCTTAACTGACTTGCCTAGTTAAATAAAGGTTAAATAAAAAAAATACAATTGGTTTTCTTCGAGGATTATCTAACCCCCGCCCCAACAGACACACACCAAGAAACGAAATTATCTATTTGAACAAGTTCTGACTGCATTGCATTACAGAAAAAACGGAATCATTTTTGGTAATCATAAACAGGTTTATTTTCTGCCACATTTTGAATTTAAAGCCAACCTGCCTGTCAAAATAGCGTATCCATGGTAACGTAGTCATAGTGAGCACGAGGACAACCAAAGTCAAACAATCAGAGCTCCCAAGTGTTTGGTCCTAGGGAGCACCCAGTGCGGAGAAGATCAGTGCCACCCAGTGCGGAGAAGTCCAGTGCCGAGAAGACAACGAACTTCAATACAGGTTGGCCATTTAGATCAGGTGGAATTTCTTATATCAATATTTCTCTTCCAACAGCTGGCCATTTACATAAGCGGGCAATTTGAATACAGCCAGACGCGCATTCACACGGTCAAGGTCGGTGTGGAAGATATTTTTTTTTAACGCCCGTGTCCTATATTGACAACAGTATGGTGGTAGGTCTATATGGTTATGATGAATTCATATCTGTTCATAGTTTCAGCACTAGTATGTTGTTATAAACTTTTATTTCAGAGAGAGGTCTCAATTAAGGTGAAATCGTTATGTCTATAAATTAACGTCGAGGCAGCGGAGACCAATAAATAGTATAATTAATTAATTAATATAAATAAGAGATAAAACAGGGCTATTTTATTGAGTAAAGCAACTAAACAGTCGTCACACTGATTTTGCTCAAAAATGTAAGACATTTTAATGCGCAGCTGAGCACATCCCATTATGACATACATTATGTGCACATCACTATTGCGCCACAGTTAGTCTGGAACACCAACCAAACAGACAAACGAGCTCCAGACACCAGCACTAACTCACCAGCTCTAAAAAGTTAGGCAATTACCCAAATTAAGGCAATCTGCTTCCCACTATCCTAAAAAGGCAGTTTTTTAGTGAAAACACTATTGGTATGAGCATCCAGCAAATGTAAATTGACTCTAATTCCACCTGTCCTTGTCCACAGACTAATCATGTCAGGTACTGATGTTTGGGTTGGCTCCTGGAGGCCCCACAAGCCCAGAGGCCCCATCGCTGCACTCTACGGCAGCCCTGGACCCAAGTATGCCCTGCCTGGAGCGACAGGTACAACTAACTTAGTGATTGACTGACTGATTTATTGGTTGATTTGTTATTAACCTTTTGATTAGTTGGTTGATTGTTTTTATTTTGGGGTATAAAAAGACACGTGGGCAATCATCTTCGCCTATTCTTCTTCAGGTCTGAACTACCATGACCCCAGGAAGCTGAAAGCACCGGCGTTCAGTTTTGGGACACGCCATCGCCAGTTCAGCTCAGACTGCTCCCCCGGGCCAGGGTACTTGGTTCCCTCCAACATCACCAGGATTGGGCGTGACGGGACCCCTGCATACTCCCTCTACAGCCGCCCCAATGACCCCCAGCTGTTCCAAACCCCCGGACCTGGTCAGTAACCCACATCCTTTCTTTTTTGCTCCATCTGCATGTGTTTTATGTGAGGATGCACAGTGGTGCCTTAATGATACCAGTCAGACAGAATGTGGTGGTACTCTAACAGTGGGTCTAAAATATGACTAACACCTCCTTAACATCTGGAAGATCAACATGCATTGCTTGCTGTTTGGGGTTTTAGGCTGGGTTTCTGTACAGCACTTCGTGACATCAGCTGATGTAAGAAGGGCTTTATAAATACATTTGATTGATGTTACAGTAACAAAAAACAAACTGGTCCTCAGACATCAGTGTCAATTCACATTTTCTGGTACATTTACATGTTTCTTTTACAGATCTTTTACACATTTCTATAATTTCTACATGCAACTTAATAAAATGTCAACTTTTCTTTTCAAGAAGTGGGAACCCTCGAACAGACTGAGGAAATGGTTGCAGCGACAACATCAAAATAAATATTTCACAATGTTGATAACCTCCGTTCACATTGGTTCTGATCAAGGGACTATAAATCATGATTTTTCAAACAACACATCTGTCAAGTTCTAAAGCCTTTTTTTTAAAGATAACTACCAGCTTTCTTAGACAGAGGCCAATGGGCTAATGTTAGACAACTATTTTAAGAAATTTCCAAAACCACAAACGTAAAATCCTATCTTAACTAAGGTGTGAAGTCTTATCAACCCTGAGGGCCACCAAGACCGAAGCCTTATATTTCTTCATCATTAAACAACGATCACCTTTGGAATCTATTACATCAGAAGGACATCATCATATCCATTATCAGGACAGACCACCTCCATAGAGGAATGTAGCTTGAAGATAAACAAGGCTAAACATTGGGTTGTGTCTCAAATGGCAACCTCTAGCTCAGGTCCACCTGTACGTAAAATGTATGCATGCATGAATAAGTGGCTTTGGATAAACACACACACACTTGCGAGTACACACACACAAGCATGCTCAAAACTACACACCGTCTCTCAGAAACTACACACACATACAGACTCAAGACTTAATTCTGTCTGTTTGCTGTTTCAGGACGCTACTCCCCTGAGAGGTCAGGGAAGTCTGCATATTACTCTGCCCCTGCCTATTCCCTGTCTGCCAGGAGCAAAGGCTTCCGCAACGACCAGACCCCAGGTAACATCCTCTTCAATAAATCCAACACTATGGCTTTAAGAGACATGGAATAGAATGTTGGCTGTACAATTTTAAAATGTGATCAATCAAATATTCAGTGAGCATGTTCGATGAACACTGAAAATATGATAGAACTGTAGAATAGAATGTTGGTGTATTTACGAAATGTGATTGTTTGTGTCCTCTCTCTCAGGCCCTGCTGCTTACATGCTGCCCTCTGTGCTGGGGCCTGCCACCGTCAACAAAACCTCTGCCCCTAACTTCTCCCTTCGAGGACGCAGCAAGATCGGCAGCTTCCACGAGGACCTACAGAAGGTAGATCTGACATGTCAAACACACTCTTCAAAATTGACATCTCATCTGTCCTCTTTATTGATGATGGACAGATTGAGTTAGTAGGCCTATCGTTCATTGTTTTCTTCCCTCACACTTATTCCCTGTGTGTTTCCATCTACATCAGACTCCTGGCCCAGGGACATACAGAGTGGTGGACCCCTGCACCTACAAACACAAACCCCCCCACTACAGCATGACAGGACGCAACAGCATGCCTGGAGACACCACCAGGAAACCAGGCCCTGGAGCTCACCACCCTGAACAGGCAAGACACCTCATCATAACCATATCACACTTCTATAACTGTGTACTTATACAATAATTAAAATGGTAAAATATGAAAATATCTTCTACAAAGTTTGTTTCTACCCTCTGTTGCATGGGTAATGCACTAACTGCCCGTCTTCCGTTCCTAGGTGACCTTCACCAGGATCAAACCTCCAAGCTTCTCTTTCGGAATTCGTCATTCTGAGTTCATCGCTCCCCTTATCGTGAACTTGGCGGAATAGGAACCCTTCCCATTCCTCCATTTCCCTCATTCCTTCCCAACATCCCTTTTCCTCATCCCTACCCCCTTATCCCAGCAATAAATTCAGCAGTATAAAAATGCTCTGCAGTGAAGAAAGTAGTTAATTGTGCCTTATTGTTCTTATGTATTGCCTATTCTGCATGGAGTACAATGATGCTGGAAGACAAGCTAACCTGACAATCACATAATCCTTGTTGGTGATTAAAAACAAAAGTATATTTTTTTATATGAAGGCTATGTTTTATCACATCAATTTGATTTGAATAACTGAGAAAAACACATCGGCTATCACGCACGCTTGAAAGTTATGAATACTTATGTGGGGGAAAAGGATTAGGCTTGTACTACACAAACACTACTTCACCTGTGGCCTCCCTTCATATTTTGTGTCACTTGTTTGTTGCATGAATGCTATGATTTGGGGAACACTTTTCTTTGGCCCATGACTGTTTTAATTTGCACATATTTTACCACATGAGACTCAGTGTGATATTGTGCCAAAGGTCTATGACCACTTTCAGTATTAAAATTATTCTGAAATACCTAGTATTATAATATTTTATAGTTCCAATACCAAAGATGTGGTTTGATATAACATTGATTTGTCATGATTCTTCTCAAACCAAAATGACTTGGCTATGTTCACTCACTTTGATGTTATAATGTGTCAAAAGTGTACAATTGTGGTAATAAATAACGCTAGTTATAAATAAATACATTTTCAACGAATATACTTTTTTCTGTCATGGAAAAATAAACCTTTGGACAATCTTTGTAAATAGTCCAAAAGAACCCATTTTCAGACAATAATAGGAACAGCTTCGTACAAAAAAGGGGGCCTTTAAGCGTCTGCGTTGCATAGAAACAGAAATTCTCCGAAGGAAGCTGTTGCTACAAAAACATGAAGATGCTAACTACAACGTTTTGAAAACTAGCGTTTTGCCAACGATAGCGTTTTTCTACTTATTTTGCTATACTACTGACCGCTAAAGCAGGTTGCTAGATATAGCATTATATCAGGGACATAGCAATATCCCCGACTGTGTGTTATGTAAGCTACCCTAACAAGTAGCCACTGCACTGGCTAGGCTAACGTTACTGTAGATAGCTAACCAACGTCGGGTTGAAAACATGCCCGTTTCGACAGCTAGCTAATAAGTTAACTTAGACATGACTTCGAATGGGTTTCGGTCATATTTTAAGTGAATGAATGCAAATATGTGTAGCTATATCTAGTTAGTTAGCTAACGTTAAGCGGTTACTTGCCGTTAATCACAGACTAAGTG
The DNA here is from genome assembly GCF_002910315.2 of Salvelinus sp. IW2-2015. Classification (NCBI taxonomy): domain Eukaryota; kingdom Metazoa; phylum Chordata; class Actinopteri; order Salmoniformes; family Salmonidae; genus Salvelinus; species Salvelinus sp. IW2-2015. The sequence goes on along the minus strand of NC_036842.1, from coordinate 76,421,939 downwards.
CATTTCTTTTGCTAGCTAACTTCTAGCCACGTACTTTACTGTAGCTAGCTAACGTTAGTTTACGTTCGCTAACTAGCTAAGCTGCTGTGAGACGCAGCTCATTTCCCCTTCCTAAAGGTAGAATGGCAGGCGACGCCAGTGGCATTCCTGAACTGGACCAAGATAAATATGATGCAGATGAAGAAGTCAAGATAATCTTCCTTGGAGACAGTGCAGTGGGAAAATCCAAGTAAGTTAGATAGGGAGCATGCCATCTTTTTCTTGTCATTTTGTCACTGCAAATACACCTCAAAGATGCTGAACGTTCTTAGTAAAGGTAACTACATTTTATATCAGCAGTAGTGCTTACTGTTTGTGACCCAGGAGAAGATGATAACAACTGCCTCTTTGTTTTACAGGTTGATGGAGAGGTTTCTGATAGACGGATAGTATCCTTTCTCACACTGGCGCTCTCAGCTATGATTTCTGTAATTGGGTTTTGAGTGTTGCATGATCGCAGAATAAATTCATCAGTCTTTTAGCTTGATGTAACTAACTAAGTAACGTTAGGTGTTGCCTAATATTGATAGTATTAAACTGAAAGAAACCCAATGCCTTCTCAATAGTTCATGCAGTAACTGATTTGGCTTGTAGCAGGTTAGTCATCCAGTGTGCCGACAGACCTTTTGACCAGCAATGTGTAGCTACAGTACAGAGGGTTGACAAAGTTGTTTATTCTATTCCCTAACTTGTTCTCCGGTCGTCCCCAACAGCTGTCAACCTATGCTCTGACGCTCTACAAATACACTACCACCATCGACAGCAAGGCTGTATTAGTAGGTATGTTTATCAATTGTTTTGTTATCAACATGTCTGGTTTAGACTGAAGAGTTGTTAAGGCTATAGTAAACTGATCGGTTATTGCTGTGAACCATAATCTTGATATTATGTTATCTGGTTGACTTACTATCTGTTTGGTTGCCTTCAGCTGTGTTTGTGCTTATGTCTGCCCCAAAGACTTCTGGGATACGGCCGGACAGGAGAGGTTCCAGAGCATGCATCCCTCGTACTACCACAACATTACTTCAAGGCTCATACTTATGTCATAGCTTGTATCATTAACTGTACTTGTCTTTCTCAGGTGTTTGATGTGCAGAGGAAGATCACTTATAAGAACCTAACCAGCTGGTATACAGGGCTGAGAGAGTACAGGCCTGAGATACCATCTATCTTATTAGCCACCACCACACAGGGTGAGTCCAGCCACACAGGCTAATTTTAATAATATTTTATTTTTTGTTTTTTTACTCCGTTGTTTGCAGCTGATATGAAGGTGACCCAGAGAAAATGTAACTTTGCCAAGAAGCAGGGGCTTCCTTTGTACTTTGTATCTGCTGCTGATGGGACCAATGTAGTCAAGGTGCGGATGGACAACATTGTCCTTAAGAGACACACAGTACTCTGTATACTGTATTCCTTTGCTTAATAAAAATATAACTTGGAAAACCCTTTTCTGTCTTTCGAAATGTTTCCCAGATGTTCAAAGAAACAATCAAAATGGCAATGTCTTACAAGCAGAACTCTAGTGACTTCATGGATGAAGTAATGCGGGAGCTGGAGGTACAGTACATATTTCCCTCTCTGGATATTAGCTCACTGATCTTATACACATCTTTTGCTGTTTCCATCTCCTTAATTTACTGCAGCTATTTCACTGACTGTTGTTCTGGTTATGTCATTAGAATGAATGTATTTGGTTGAGTTGACTTGAACAGAAAATGTGAATGGTAACACATTTGGTCTGGCGTTTAGGCTCTGCTCTTCAAGGTTGCTCCCCACCCAAGCAAATGCTCAGGTAATGAACCTAACAAAGCTAGGGGTAAGGGAGCAGAGTATCTGCCATGCCCTTGATAAACAGAAGAGCAGAACCAGAAGGCAGCAGTTTGCTGAAGTCTATTTGAAAAAAGTGCCATCATGTTGTGTTTTCAATGTCTGATTGATCAGAAACTCAGCTGATACTGTCAGCTTACTAATCAGGTGACTGACTTGAATTCATGCCAGAACCAGCTTCGCTCGATGTATTTGACTGACAGTTGCTCTGGATAAGATTACCTTTAAGTAATTTAGCAGGCTGACTCCGCTAAATGACATTGCCACAAGCAGCACTGCAGATTTTGCGATGAGCAAGATGCATGACTTCTTTTCAGTCACACACAGTATCTGCGCATGTGCACGGGTTTACTTCACACTTTTACAACGTGGTAGCCACGGGACCAAAACAGCAGAGAAGTTGAGCCTCGCGCTTCAACGCTGTTAGTTGTTGGGGAAATTGACTCACTATGCTGTTTACTTTCTGCATCTACGTCATATCGCTGAGTCTACCTTAATATGTTTTTTTGTTCATCCTTGACCTGTAGAACTTTGAGCTGGAGCAGAAGAAGGAGTCGTCGTTAGAGATGGCTGAGGGACTGAAACCAGAGAGCCCTGAGTCTGTCTGTCTGGCTGGATGTTGATGTGGGATACATTACCCTCACATTATGGACACATTATCTTTACATTATACTGGCATTGTGAATACGAGAGCTGTTTCTGACTGCACCGCAGCTATGGATGCCTGTGAGTATGTTTTCCTAAATGTGTTGACATGATACCTCTTTACCATGGGAGAGCTGTGCTCCAGAGTCTGTAACTGATGCTGTGGATATGTTATCCTAAATGTGTTGACATGATACCTCTTTACCATGGGAGAGCTGTGCTCCAGAGTCTGTAACCTGATTGCTGTGGATATGTTATCCTAAATGTGTTGACATGATACCTCTTTACCATGGGAGAGCTGTGCTCCAGAGTCTGTAACTGATGCTGTGGATATGTTATATTCACATTATTCTCACATTGTGGACATGTTGTCCTTACATCCTCATGTTTGTATTTTTTGTTTTATTTTATGCCATGGAAGAGACATGCTTTTATGGGGCTGATGCTGCAGAAAATGTTAACCTATGAGCCATATAATAGTAGTGACCTGTGAGAGCTGGGGCATTCTATTGATGTGAGAACAAACATATTGTAGGATAGATGTTGTGGCAGGCATGGTGAACGTGTGCCAAAGTGTGTGATGCAGGCTGTTTGAGGTTAATCTAGAATGTGATGCCTTGTAAAATGTGGGACACACTCTATACCTATAATCCCTATTCTTGCTATTTTATGATAGCAAAGTGAAACTGTGAATGTGAACTCTGCTACTTTGTCATCAGCTTTCGCCCTCTTATGCCTTTACCATACGTGGCATGTGTATGGCGATTTGTACAATGTGATAGTAAAGTACATGTATGTAAAGGCTGCTATTGTTGCTCTAAGTGCTACAGTGTAAAGCCAGAGCCTTTATAGGTCATGCCTTTAATGTATCTTAAACAATGAATGTACCTTGTAACCATGTGATGGCATTATCGACTGTGTGGTTTTACTCCTCAACACTTGTGACCTGGCTGCATCAGTAAAAAGACTGCATCAATGTCACCAATAATTAATTCCAGTGCTGTTACTGATATAGTTATCAATGTACAGGTTAGATATACACTGAGTGTATATCTCACCCACCCACCCCTTTTGCTCTCAGAACAGCCTCAAATCATCGGGGCATGGACAGTACAAAGTGTCGAAAGCATTAAACAGATGCTGGCCCATGTTGACACCAATGCTTCCCACAGTTGTGTCAAGTTGGCTGGATGTCCTTTGGGTGGTGGACCATTCTTGATACACACGGGAAACTGTTGAGTGTGAAAAAACCAGCAACGTTGCAGTTCTTGACACAAACTGGTGCGCCTGGGACCTACTACCATACCCTGTTCAAAGGCACTTCAATATTTTGTCTTGCCCATTCACCCTGTGAGTGGCGCACATACACAATCCATGTCTCAAGGCTTAAAAATCCTTTAACCTGTCTCCTCCCCTTCATCTACACTGATTGAAGTGGATTTAACAAGTGACAATAAGGGATCATACAGTAGCTTTCACCTGGTCAGTCTGTTATAGAAAGAACAGGTGTTCTTAATGTTTTGTATACTCAGTGTACATTTTAGTCAACTGGAAGTGTTGCAGAAGTACTGAAGATACCTCAGAACTACAACGAATGACCACTTCTGAGGTTCTCGATCTAAGTGTATTAGACCTCTTCGGGCTGGATTCAATCCGTATCCCGAGCTGAAATGTAAAGGTCATTTTCGAATGAGCTGACATTTTGCAGCGTTTACAATGAAGGCAGGAATATTGCCTTTAAATTGAGCTATAATGCAGATACAGATTTAATTGAGCTCTTAAAGTGATGCTCCAGAGGTTTTGCGTAATTCACTAGTTTTGAAAGTAGTGATCACGAGGCAAATGGGTCCCCGAAAATGTTGCACAATTGTGTACTACGTCATCCATTTTGTATGATATGTTATGTCCTGTAATAAAAATAGTTGATTACAAAATCCAATTTGTGCAATATGTTACGTATTTGTCGGTTCTAAAGATCCCGGACTGCATATTTAATGTTGCGTATGGAAAGTAACTTTGTTTATCTGTATGATATCTCATGTATCCTATGAACTGTGATAATTTGTCTCTGTTGCCCGTGTGCTTCACTCAAGGTTTTAGCCAAGGTTGTTAGTGTAATTTCAACCACCTTCAGAAATAATCATTTTATGTGCACAGCTCAAATGTTAACGATTAATATATTTTTGAATTCTGTAATGACTACTGGGAAACTGCAGAGCCACAAGGCTGCAAAGGGCCTCTGAGTTTCCAGGGGAAAAACACAGGTCAAAACTGACATTGCAGTTGGCACAGCTAAAACTCTGGCCAATGTAGATCTCAGTAGCAAGACCAATGAGGAGCCGACACACAGAAGTCATGTTTTTAATTATAAATGTATTACATAATATAACAAACATAGATCTCTGTGGTGGAGCCATCACAGCACTCAGGTCTCTGGACCTGCCTCAGCCTCACTACCCCGCCTCCCTTCTCTATATGTTCCCTTATGGATGATAAGAGAACCATGCCTCTGGGTGAAAAGGGTTCTTGTCAATGGTGCGACTAACCGTAACATGTGTTTTTACATTTGTTTATTGTTCTTTTTCCAGACATCTACTCAATGGCCAGTGTGTCCTCTCTTCTATTCCAAGTCTATGCCCCCCCCCCCCCCCCGACCCCTTTCAGCATGGTGTGTTTGGGAGTAGACACTCAGATGCTAGTTAGAAGCAGGTAGCCTAGGTGTCTCCCTCTCTACAGACCATTTTAATTTCAACAGGAAAATTACACTTGAGTATGCCCTTGCTATATCTGAGATTACATAGAACTGTATCTTAAAATAGTCACAGTAACACTGTCTGGCGAAAATCTGTACATATATAGCACCAAAGTGAACGCTACTATTTTATTCTAGTTAGCTAGCGATCTGACCTTTCACATTTTCACCTCCTACCACACGTGACATATGCTGTCAGGATTCATTCAACAATGCTAAACTACTGAATAACATGAATCTACTGAGGTTGACATTGTGTTCATGATTAGTTTCAGCCAGGCTACAGTTCTGTGTGGAGTTCACTGTCTTGAAGAAGATATAGAGCTGGGATGCCTGGGGGATCAAGAGGAGGGGATGTTTAGATGGGCCAGGCATGGTCCAGACATGGCCTGTAATAGATCCACCCTGTTAAACTTCACAGTGCAAACAAGGAGAAAATCAACAATGAAAGAAAAACCCCTTTGAATGATGATAAGATCATTTGATCCAATGGTGGGTCTACCAGATCTCCCTGGATTCAAAAAAAGGAATCACGACTCCGTCTCACCATGTAGATTGTGCTTTGTTGATTAGAAAAGAAGATGAAGTCGACCGTACAGAGAAACTCATTGGTGTGAATGATGTGTTTGCCTCAGCTCTCTGTGTCCTGTAGCATGGGTTTGCATCTGTATAAGCTACCTGTGGTAAACCCACTGAGGGGTCCAACTATGTTCTCCATCACTAGGTTCTTTCCTAACCAGGAAAGCAACTGGAGTCCAAACTGCACTGTGTATATGAGCACACGTGCATGCCTGCGTGTGTGTACAGTATGTGTGTATGTATGTGCTGTGTGTAAACCCATGTCAGCATCTCAGCATCAGTTAGACAAGCGGTATAACTCATCACAGTTATACCAAACAATACTTTGATACCTTGTCTCAAAAATATAAATATAAATGTTAATAATGCAAAGCTCATAAAATCCATTTTTCAGGTTATATATATATTCCTTTACAAAACATAAAAACGTCTGCAGTTCCACTCCAAAAAGGTTGTGTCCAGACAGTGAAGCTAAATGAATGTCTGTAGTTCTCAAGATTCCCAGGAGATGGCACCATATTAGTGAGTAACAGCTCAACAACATCCAGACTAAGGTAGTACTAAGGAAGAAGAAAAATATACCATTGAAAGTTTATTTTTGGCACGTTTTTCCTTCTTTTTTCTTTTTTTTGTGTCAGTCCTCTTCAAAATCCCCTCATCATAGCATACCCTTAAAAACTCTGAACGTCTGAAAAAGGAAAAGAGGACAGAGTGTATAACTGGATGAAACGGGGAGCAGAGGGCCAGTGCTTCTGGTCATGGAGAGAGTCATAGAGAGGTGTTGTAGAGCAGATGGTAATACTGTAATTGTCTGTGTTTCTGTCTCCCATTAAAGCCACAGCCCAAACCCTGCCCACTGCCGATTCCCACACACACACAGACAGGGGCTACACAGGAACAGACAGAATGTAAATGTATATATTCTCTCTCTCTCTCTCTCTCTCTCTCTCTCTCTCTCTCTCTCTCTCTCTCTCTCTCTCTCTTTCTCCCCTCTCTCTGTCGCTCTCGCTCGCTCTCTTTCTCTCCAATAGATATCAAAGGGTCCTGTAATGATTATACATCTGGATTTCAGTGTGTGCACCACGTGTGTGACACAGCCACTGCCAGGAATCTCTGATGTAATTAGGCTACAGTGGACCACCTTTGAGGGTTTGAACAACTTACACGCACACCTACCACACACATACACACACCCACCACACTACCACACACACACACACACACACACACACACACACACACACACACACACACACACACGCACACGCACACGCACACGCACCACCACACACACACACACACACACACACACACACACACACACACACACACACACACACACCACACACACACACACACACACACACAGCAGAGAGGGGGTTGTGTACAGAGTCAGGGTGTTCCTCCATTCACAGCATACATGCACTGTAATGATGGGTGGCTGTAATGCTAGCACCTTGTTTTGTGCAAATCATCTCCTATTTCATAGAAAATAATACAAATCGGATCACACCTTTTTTCCTAGGTGGTTAACTATGCATATATGCCAAACATTCATATATAGATCTATATCATTTTTGATTTTCAAAAATGTATATGAAAACTATCATATATATACATTGCTTGTGATTAATATAAAAAAGCAAATATTCTTAGTTTTGTTCAGATTTACAGTGTGAAAGTCCTTTTGAGAGGATCTACTATTTTTTGTTTCTCCTTTTCTTAATGTTCACTCTGAAATTCATGTTAGGTGAGTGAATAAAAAAATGTATCTTCTAAACATCATAATCCAAGAGCTACAAAATCCACACCTCCATTATAGAAACACAAACCAACAATCAACCCAACATAAAAGCCAAGGAGTCAGACGGTATGGTAGTGTCCCAAATGATATCCTTTTCCTTATATAGTGCCCCAAAATGTAAATCTCTGATCAAAAGAAGGGCACGGTAGGGATAAGGATGTCATTTGGGACAACGCCTATGTCACCAGAGTCAGAAGTGAGATTGTCTGTGAGGTCCGATGTGAGACAGTGAGCGTTATCCCTACAACGTTGACACAACATTGAATTTAACACCCGCTTACTCAAAACGGTGACAAAATAAAGTTTCACAGAGATAGTTTGGACTGGTGTGTGGCTCCGTGACAAGGATATCCAATTAGCATAATGGTTTCAGTGCTGCCTTTGACTAGTAAAGGTTTTAGTGGTTGTAGTGTCCACCTGGGTCACATTCAGGGGACTCCGTTATACAACAATGTAGATATAAATGTATTATAGAGAACAGACATGCTTCACTGTTGTGAAACTCCAATATACTACATATTCTTTACCTACAAATAGCAATAATAAACTTGTATAATAGGAAATCATGTCAACTCTTTATAAGATGCTCATGACAGTTCTATCATGACAGTTCTATCATGTCAGTTCTATCATGACAGTTCTATCATGACAGTTCTATCATGTCAGTTCTATCATTATAGTTCTATCATGACAGTTCTATCATTTCAGTTCTATCATGACAGTTCTATCATGTCAGTTCTATCATGACAGTTCTATCATGTCAGTTCTATCATGACAGTTCTATCATGACAGTTCTATCATGTCAGTTCTATCATGACAGTTCTATCATGTCAGTTCTATCATGTCAGTTCTATCACGACAGTACTATCATGACAGTTCTATCTGCAGTATTCAGAACGTTTCTTCCTCCTGAACACACCATTGTTGTTCTCCCAGAGAGTATGGATCTAACACTGTGCTGTTGTGTGAATAACACTCACTGTCTCTGACTGTTGAGAGAAGCAACTCACATTACAATTGTTGATTTTGTTTTTTTAAACACCTTTCTTAAGACATCCCGTTCTCCCAAACCATGGTCTCAGATGTATGTAATGATGCTACCGGTCTTAGTTTGGATGAGAACTGTGTGTGTTTGTGTGTGTGTCTCTGTGCGTGAATGTAAGGGTGTTATTTGTTTGACTATGTGACTGTTCATGTGTGTATATATATGTCTCTATATCTGAGTATGTGTTGAGGTCACAGGGTCACTGGGGTTAAACTGGGATGTCACACCCCTCACTGTGTGGGATGCCCTTCAGTATGACGGAAGACCGTAAGAAAACAAACAGAAATTAAACCACAACCCTCTTTTCAAGACGTGATGCAACTTTTCATGCTTCTGTTCAGGAAAGGGTGACCATGTAAGGACAGTTCATCAACAGTGGGTTGTATATAGAATACCATGTACAGTTTTACTAAAGTTGTATATTTTATGACAAAATGTAATTTGTATATATCTATTAACTTTTTTTCAAATATATATATTTATATAATAGGTAAAAACAAGTAAATTATTGGTGCAATAAATGTTAAAGTTTTCTCTCTGTCCTTTGTCTAGAAGTAGGAGTCAGATGCTCTTTAGTTTATTACATATCTTCATTTCAACATTCTGTCGTTTTTTTCCCCCTCAAAACTATTTAAATACATTTATATCATATTTATCTATAATATTCCCTTTGGAAACCCAAAGCAAGATGTTTTGATTATGAAAAAAGCCACTAGTGTTGGTTAAACATTCTCCAAATATAATAGATAGCACTGTCAGTCCTCGAGAAGGTCCCAGGATGGAGGAGTTTTCCCTATGTGGTCTCCAACTCGGAGCTCCGTCTCTGGGCTCAAGTGTCTCTAGTTTAATTACAATGCCAGGCAGAGAGGAGAGAGGCCCATGTCAGTACTGTCAGTATGTCAACATTATGTTAGTTCTAGGTCAGTACTGTGTCTATACTCCTGTGTTCGCTGTCGCTGAGCGGATCTCTGAACGTTCCTTATGGTTAGAGATTGATCCTCCTCCTTCTTCATGCAAACGGGGAATCCTTCAGAGGCCAAAAAAACAGCAGGCAAAGAGATAGAGGGAAGGGATGGAGGGAGAAAGAGAAGGAGATGTACAAAGAAGGAATGGTCTGTCGGAGAGCTTAAAGGTGTGACTAGAGGAGCAACAACAGAAGCTGTTACAAATAAAATGTTCTAATAGGAGCTCATGCAAGATTCTCTCCTGCAAAGAATTTCTTCCAAGTAGAAGTCTAAGTATTGTTATCCATTAGTTTACTCCAATTAGGGCAGGGGTGGTAGGCTTAGGGGAATTTAATAAAGAAGGAAAATATATTTCATTAGTTTACTCCAATTTGGGGAGGGGTAGTAGGGTTAGGGAAAAATATATATATATACACTACCGGTCAAAAGTTTTAGAACACCTACTCATTCAGTGCAGTGCTGAGAGCAGAGTATAAATACAAAAACGTACACTTTCAGAAACATCAAAATGAAAACAAATTCACCTAAAAATGAAAACTAGCTCCACCTAAAAATGGAGCTAGTTTAAAAGCTCTCTCTTGTTTTCTCTCTGTTTCTGTCTCTCCATCTCCCTCTCTCTCTCTCGCTCTCTCCCCATCTCCCTCTGTCTCTCCATCTCCCTCTCTACCTCTCTCTCTCCCTCTCTCTCCACATCTCCCTCTCCCCATCTCTCTATCTCTCTCCATCTCCCTTTCTTTCTCTCCCTCTCTATCTCCCTCTCTCTCTCATTGCAGGGGTCAGCTCTCCAGCAGTTGTTTAAGTGCTCGTTCGATGTTCATGCGGTGTCCCACGCGCGTCACCCCCAGCTCAGCGAAGTCGTCCTTGGTGAGTGCCGGGAGGTGCGAGCCCTCGATCTCATGCTCCTGAAAGCCAGCCCTGTGCTCCCCCAGGTTGATGCTCTCCAGCCAGTCTCCAACGTCGTACTTGTTCCACAGGTGGAGGGGCTTCTGGTGGAATGGCCTGAGGGCCAGGAGGGGCGAGCCCAGCCCGGGGGAGTGACAAGGGGACGGGGAGGGGGAGCGGGACCGGGCGCTGGAGCTCCTCATAACGAAGCGTACCTCTTTGGGCTCATGGTGCAGGCTGAGGCTGGACGACTTGAGGATGGTGTGGTGCGGCGTGGTGGGTGAGGTGGGTAGGCCGAAGCCTGGGAGTCGACTGAGGGGGTCACCCCGATCCGGGGAGCCCGAGCCAGGGCTTGGAGTGCGGCGTGTAACGGGAAAGCGGCTGCCAGGCCGAATGGTGTAGGTGGTGCCGTAGCTTCTCTGGGAAATGGTGTGGAGCTCTCCTAGACTGCTGAAAAGTCTGGAGGAGAGAAATATGGAGAGAGAGAAAGAGAAAGAGAGGGAGGTTAGGAGGGGAAGAGGGTGAGAGGTATACAGAGAAAGAAAGATACAGAGAGAGCAAGCGCAATGGGATGTAGAGAAAGAAAGGCAGAGGTAAAGAGATATTAGAACAACATCACCGTGTTTTTATCTATAAAGCTTCACACAAGTAGAAAGAGCCATTTGATCTGTTGAGCCTTTGGAACATCAAGCCACTCAATGTGGGCTGCAGGGTTAGTGACTGTTAGTGAGAGCAAGCTAGGTAAACTCACAGCAAGATCAAAAGCTTCAGTATTTTCAACTATTTAGTTGGATTATGACTTAAAGGCCTACTACAGGATGACCCACTCTCCGTGGGCTCAGGAGAGAGGAACATACTGAAACTTTCTGGAACCGGAACATGGTAAAGCATGTGATAGAGCAAAAATGTGTTCTACAGTGCATTCAGAAAGTATTCATACCCCTTGACTTATTCAAAGTTTTGTTGCGTTACAGCCTGAATTCAAAATGGATTAAATTGATTTTTTTCTCACCCATCTAAACACAATACCCAGTAATAACGAAGTGAAAACATATTTGTAGAATTTTTACAAATGTATTGAAAATGAAATACAGAAATATCTAATTTACATAAGCATTCACACCCCTGAGTCAATACTTTGTAGAAGCACCTTTGGCAGCGATTACAGCTGTGAGTCTTTCTAGGTAAGTCTCTAAGAGCTCTGAACACCTGGATTGTGCAACATTTACCCATTATTCTTTTCAAAATTCTTCAAGCTCTGTTAAATTGGTTGTTGATCATTGCTAGCCAACCATTTTCAGATCTTTCAGGTCTAGATAAATGTTCAAGTAGATTTAAGTCAAAACTGTAACTCCACTGTCTTCTTGGTAAGCAACCTCAGTGTACTGTAGATTTGGCCTTGTGTTTTAGGTTATTGTCCTGCTGAAAGGTGAATTCATCTCCTAGTGTCTGGTGGAAAGCAGACTGGACCAGGTTTTCCTCTAGGATTTTGCCTGTGCTTAGTTACATTTTGTTTATTTTTATCCTGAAAAATCCTCAGTCCTTAACCATTATATGTATCAAAGCTGGGACCGAGAGACTGAAAAACAGCTTCTATCTCAAGGCCATCAGACTGCTTAACAGCAATCACTAACTCAGAGAGGCTGCTGCCTACATTGAGACCCAATCACTGAATACTTTAACACTTTAATAAATGAATCACTAGTCACTTTATACAATGCCAGTCTAAATAATACTACTTTAATAATGTTTCCATATCTTACATTACTCATATCACATGTATATACTGTATTTTATATAATCTATTTCACCTTGCCTATGCTGCTCGGCCATTGCTCATCCATATACTTACATGTACATATTCTCATTCACCCCTTTAGATTTGTGTGTATTATGTAGTTGTTGGGGAATTGTTAGATTACTTGTTAGATATTACGGCACTGTCGGAACTAGAAGCACAAGCATTTCGCTACACTCGCATTAACATCTGCTAACCATGTGTATAAATAAAATGTGATTTGATTTGATTTTGACAAGCATACCCATAACATGATGCAGCCACCACTTTGCTTGAAAATATAGAGAGTGGTACTATTGGATTTGCCCCAAACATAACACGTTGTATTCAGGACACATGTTTTGCATTATTACTTTAGTGCCTTGTTGCAAACAGGATGTATGTTTTGCAATATTATTATTCTGTACAGTCTTCCTTCTTTTCACTCTGTCAATTAGGTTAGTATTGTGAAGTAACTACAATGTTGTTGGTTCATCCTCAGTTTTCTCCTATTGCAGCCATTAAACTCTGTAACTGTTTTAAAATCACCAACAGAGCGAATGCATGCAACTAATTATGTGACTTGTTAAGCAAATTCTTACTCCTGAACTTATTTAGGCATATTTAGACATTTCAGCTTTTCATTTTTAATTAATTTGTAAAATAATTGAAAAACATAATTCCACTTTGACATTATGGGGTATTGTGTGTAGGCCATTGTAATCAGTTTTAAATCCAGGCTGTAACACATCAAAATGTGGAAAAAGTCAAGAGGTGTGAATACTTTCTGAAGTGAAGGCATTGTATCTACCAATTCCCTCGGTAGTCTCTCCCTCTGTAGTCTCTCTGTCTGCAGTCTTTCTCTCTGTAGTCTCTCTCTCAGTAGTCTCTCTCTCTCTCTCTCTCTCTCTCTCTCTCTCTCTCTCTCTCTCTCTGCTCTCTCTCTCTCTCTCTCTCTCTCTCTCTCTCTCTCTCTCTCTCTCTCAGTAGGCTCTCTCTAGTCTCTCTGTCTGTAGTCTCTCTCTCTGTAGTCTCTCTGTCTGTAGTCTCTGTCTGTAGTCCTCTGTCTGCAGTCTTTCTCTCTGTAGTCTCTCTCTCAGTAGTCTCTCTGTCTGTAGTCTCTCTCTCTCAGTAGTCTCTCTCCTCTGTAGTCTCTCTCTCTGTAGCTCTCTCTGTAGTCTCTCTGTCTGCAGTTTTCTCTCTGTAACTCTCTCAGGTAAGTCTCTCTCTCAGTAGTCTCTCTCTCAGTAGTCTCTCTCCTCGGTAGTCTCTCTCTCTGTAGTCTCTCTCTCAGTAGTCTCTCTCTCTGTCTCTTAGTCTCTCTGTCTGTAGTCTCTCGTCTGTAGTCTCTCTCTGAAATCTCTCTGTTCTGCATCTCTCTCTGTAGTCCTCTCTCAGTAGTCTCTCTCTCAGTAGTCTCTCTCTCCGTCTGTAGTCTCCTCTCTTGTCTGTTTCTCTCTGTCTGTAGTCTCTCTCTCAGTAGTCCTCCTCCTCTGTAGTCTCTCTCTCTGTAATCTCTGTCTGTAGTCTCTCTGTCTGCAGTCTCCTCTTATCTGTAGTCTCTCTGTCTGCAGTCTTTCTCTCTATAGTCTCTCTCTCAGTAGTCTCTCTCTCGGTAGTCCTCTCTCTAGTCTCTGTCGGTAGTCTCTCTGTCTGTAGTCTCTCTATCTTAAGTCTCTCTGTCTGCAGTCTTTCTCTCTGTAGTCTCTCTCTCCATCTGTAGTCTCTCTGTCTGTATACTCTCTCTCTCCAGTAGTCTCTCTGTCAGTAGTCTCTTTGTTCTGTAGTCTCTCTCTCTGTAGTCTCTCTCTCTGTAGTCTCTATTATAGTATCTCTCTTAAGTCTCTTTTCACAGTAGTCTCTCTGCCTGTATTCTCTCTGTCCAGTAGTCTCTCTATTGTAGTCTCTCTTTATGTAGTCTCTCGTAGTCTCTCTTTATTAGTCCTCTTAGTCTCTTTATGTAGTCTCTCTGTCTGCTGTCTTTCTCCTGTAGTCTCTCTCTCCACTGTAGTCTCTCTGTCTGTAGTCTCTCTCTCAGTAGTCTCTCTCTCGGTAGTCTCTCTCTCTGTAGTTCTCTCTCAGAAGTCTCTCTGTCAGTAGTCTCTTTGTCTGTAGTCTCTCTCTCTGTAGCTCTCTTTCTGTAGTCTCTCTGTAGTCTCTTCACAGTAGTCTCTCTGCCTTTAGTCTCTCGTCTGTAGTCTCTCTGTCTGTAGTCTCTCTGTCTGTAGTCTCTCTCTCTGGTATCTTTCGTTGTTCTCTTTCGGTTTCCTCTCTCCGGTCACTGGCATATGGAGCGCATGAGACACGAGAGCTGCATACCGTCTAGCTAGTGGAAGATGATCCAGCAACACTAAGCTCACTTTGACAGAGCAAATCACTGAGAGTACATCTGCTGATCACTCTCGATCTTTCACTCCCTCTCTCCCTTTCCTTCTCTCTTTTGTAAATTACTTTAGTGAAACTTCATTCCGTCTCAATGCCAAGCGAGTTGTCCTCTCACACTCAGAGTCCTCATCAGCATTTCCCTAGCTCCCACTGCTCAGTTTCACTGATGCCCATTCTAAATCCCACTGAGACTCAGAAACTGTCATGTCAGCCAGCATGGTAGCTCCAGTCTCAGACGGGACCCAGAAACTGGTGCAGTTTCACTAGTGGCCATTCTTAACTCTATAGAGACTCAGAAACTGGTGCAGTTTCACTAGTGGCCATTCTTAACTCTATAGAGACTCAGAAACTGGTCCTAACTCCCAGCATGGGAGGATAGCTTCTCAGATGTCCATTTTTAAACTCTACTTTGAACTAACTTTGACATGGAAACCCTATTCCCTCTTAAAGCCCTTACCCTGACTCTCAAATAGACATGAAATGGCATGTTTTTCTTTAATGGCCCAGTATAAAGCCATGTGGATGTGTGATGGAGGGTGTTTGTGGTTCTGTCCTGTCACAGGAACATGATACAAGCTTCCTGTAACCTCCAACAAATTACAGAGCTGTAGCATAATTGGTCAAAACCTGACCATGACTTCAACCACACACACAAACAAGAACACACGCAAACATACACAAATAAAAGCAGTGAACATTATTTACTTGTGTCAGCATATTTTGGGTCAAAAAGCTGACCATGCATGCAGTAAGAGTAAGGGTCATGTCTCTATTGCTCTACAATAGACAGTGGTAGGGCTCTGTATGGGAGAAAAAATGGTCTCCTCTATGGGAAAGAAAGGAGAGAACGAGCTATGGCAGCTACAACACTAGCTCAGTCCTCACACTGCAAATGATGTGCAAAGTAACATATTCATACTACATCCCAGTGCTTTCCATGAATCTCACTACGGATTGTACTCTGTGTGCAGTGTTAGATAATGTTAGTAATGGTTTGATTATTTGTCTATGTTTGACGCTGTTAAATCACGGTGCAGTGTGAGTCCTGAGAGCTTTGAGGTGAAGAACAGTCAATACCGCAGGAATGAGAGGAGAGAGTGAGGGGTTAAGGGGAGGGAGGGGTGGAGAGGTGGGAAACAGCCAAGGCATTTGTGTGTGTGTGTTGGGAGAGGGCTATGTGGCATGGGTTTAAGACGTAAGAGGGTTGGTAGCTACAGAGGTAGGCAGAGTGAGATGACATGAACTCCATGCGCACTTACACAGTCGTCTTGCCCTCCTGGGCGTACAGTCAGTTCTAGACCAATCAGATCAGTGCAGCGTGGCGGAGCATGCAAGGTGAGCAGAGAGAGAGCAATGGGAGAGAATGTTAGCATCAGTCCGTGAGACGTAGCCTGCTAGTCACACCTGGCTGCTTCAGATGACTCCGCTGGCCATGTCAAGCCAATGTTTGTGTGTTTGTGTGTGTGCATGCATGCATGGTGAGTGTGTTTGTTAGTGTGTGTGTGTGTGTGTGTTTGTGTGTGTGTGTGTGTATGGTGCATGTGTTAGTGTGTGTTTATGTATGGTGTATGTGTGTGTTTGACATGACAACGACAGCAGAGTTGAGTAAATCAGAACCCGATGAGTCCAGCAGGCCACATGAGAGAGAAATGAGAACACTATTCACATCTCAAACACTGAACAAAACAATAAAGAAATCAAACCAAAAGTAAACAACAAGAAACAGGATGAATGGCAAGAGTCTCCTGACTCTGTGTGTTTGTGGGTTTAAACTCAGGTTATGGAGACTCATAGTAATGTACAGTATAGTAGATTAAAGTGTATAGTGTAGTGTGTGATAAGTAATTAGTCAGTGGACCAATGCCATCCCCAACACAATCACTGATATCAAACAGAAACATATGTAACATAAATCAAAGATCAGAGAAGAACAGAAGACCAAGTCCACAACTCAAACCAATGACAAACATGACTTCCTGAACCAGCTAAAGCTATGACAACATAGCATGAGTGGACATGAATGAAAGAGACATATAGCATTTGTGGCGGTATGGATACATATGAATGGGACAGACAGGGGATGGTGTTAAATGTATGGAGGAACACTGAGTGAGTGATCACACCACAGAAATCACACGAGTGAGTTCTGCAACTGTGTGAAGAATGAGAGGGAGGAAGAGAGAGAAAGAATAATTGTGTGTATAATTACTGCTTTTCCTTCATTTAAACTGTAAAGGAAAGGTCAGTAGAAAAATAAGTATCGGATGACGTTGGGGGCGGGACGAAGCAGAGGGGTTGATTTTGATTGGATAAGGTCAAGACGAGTGAAATTAACTGAGAGAGAGGAGTGGGCCAATCAGAACACTCTGTCACATGACACATGTGACATCATGGTATGAGGAAATATAGGTGATGTCAGAGTCCAGCTCTGGGATTGGTTGAGTTGACGGTATGTGATACTTACTTCAAACACATGGTGAAATATCCAACACATTTGCTTTGCTATGCTATATGACTAACCATAACTACTCTATAAAATGCTATAATAGTAGTGTCCCTCAGAACCTTATCTGAGAACATTGCTGAGCTTCATGGAGAGAGAGTTGAGGCGAGCTCGGAGGCCACCATTACTGATCCTATCCACAACGAGGTCAGGGTGGTACTGGTAGTCATAACTGGTCCTCCTGCTCAGTAGACAAACACAGGCATCAGGGTTCCATCTCAAAAGTCCTAAAATCACTTATTTTCTTCTCGCTTTCCTCTTCCCTTATTTACTTAATAGTCACCTCATCATATGATAGGAACTGGACAGGTGAAAGTGAATTCCAAATAGGCATCCCACATGTTGCTTTCACCTGTTCAGAGCAGTTCGGTGCAGATTAAGGTGAGGAGGTGAGGAGAGGAATCCATTTGAAACTATTCAGATGCATCTGAAGACTCCTGATAGAAGACTATTGCTATCCGTAAGGCTGGTCAACTGAGCCTCACACTAACTAACTACATCTAAACTATTTTATACTCTATAGCCACTATCCCCTACCTACATCCACTAATCACTATTCATTATATGATCAACATAAGATATAATAGGCTACTAAAATAAGGAAGTCCAAACTAATAATAACAACTAAAGCACATTCATGTAAATGCAAGCAAATGTGCATTAATATTTCTACAATAGGCGGCAGTTTACCCCACTGCATCTCTGCTGATGTGCTTGAAGCTGATTGGGGGGGTGGGAGGGATCGTTCATGTAGCCCAATCTCTCTGAATGTTAAAGGGACAGTTCACTCCAGAAAAATGTCAGATGTTTTTATACCTAAAAAGTCAGGCTAAAAGTTGTGTAGTCCATAACCAACATTTATGTAATTATATTGTATAGATGATCTTATATATAGTATGTGTAGATCCTGCTATTGTATATGCATCAGGAGAAGTCTGCAGATTCCATTCATTATTTGGTATTAGACATCCGACAGACTTTTGGGTTGTTCTATCCCTTTAAGCAGTCAGAAGACCATAGTGGAAGGAGAGTGTGAACATGGTTGGTGGCAAAAAGGAGAGAGATGGTAGGAATCTAAGGAGAGAGAGAGAGAGCGCTTGAGATAGATGTTAACCATAACCACAGATCTAGGATCAGATTACCCAACCCCCAATCCGTAACTTAAACCATGTGGTGTTAAAAAACGATTTGATCCAGTATCAGTGGTTAGAGGCACCTTCTACCCACTCCAGCTGAACACTGCACATAGGAGAGAGGGAGGTGTGTGTGGAGAGGGTCAGTTGGCAGGGTCATAGGTCAGTGCCTAAATGTCAGAGGTGAGTGTATGTGTGTGAGATGAGAAGAAGCGTTCAGGAAGTGCATGCCTCCAGGCCCTGTGTTACCTTGTTTGCATTGACTGACTGATCGACCAACCCAGCACACACACGTGCAGACACACACACACAGTGTTTTATTGACTGTTATTAGATTTAGAGCTGATTTACTGACTAGATACAACAAAGCCGACTGTAGATGGCAGGCCAATGCTGTCACCATGGAAACGGGGAACAGAGTGTAGAACTCAGCATGTTCCAGGTGGTCTATAATCTCTGTACTGTACAGAATTACATCATCAAATTATTTGAGATGATCTGAGGTTTACTCAGTCTAGACTTAGCAGTCCTAATGAGAGATAATGTACTGTACATTGTACATCTTTAAAGAGCTACACAAAATAATCTTTAAATCTCCAATCAGTTACTGAAAATATATACATTTTACATTATAATGGTGGAGTCTCAGACAGATACAGTACTAAATGTATATAGGTTATATTTGGAATTACACATAGTCATGTTTTATGGCCCTCCACAGGAAGTGATTTACTAGTCCTGTACGATGAGCCTGATGTCTCATTGTATTGGTCGAGAGGTCAGGAAGTGGATCATGCAAACAAGGAAACAACTGACATGGCAGTTTGATAAATACAAATAAAAAAATCTGAAAATGTAAGTAGGGTTATTCCATTCCTATGGGGTTAGTTGTTAGGCTGGTTAGGAAAAAAATATAAAATGACTTTGGGTTTACCCTAGAGGCTATAAACTTAAGGTTTACTCTCTTCCATGTCCGTGTCACATCTGTAGGAATACAAAGGACTTTCAGTAGAACAATGGAAATAAAAGAAATGGAGTGTCAAACAGTCACTCCATAGGTATCATGGATGGAAGCTGCATTCTGATGAAGGTTCAACACCAACATGTCTAAGAGTAATCTCAACTCGAACCCTATTACCCCACCTTAATATTGCTAATACCAGATGGGGAGAGGGATGGGGATAGCTAATGAAAAGGCCTGTTTGACCTAGCATTGCTAAGGAAGACTAACGCTAGCGTCGTACCATTGGCTAGGTGTGTCTTCAACCCTCAGTCTCTCTTATTTACTTACCACTGCAGTCGGCTGTGCAGGGGATAGGGCGGCAGTGGCATACTTTGTCATGGGAAAGAGCAAACCATGCACAACACACCCAGCAGTGATCGTTAGAATTCAATATTTACACATTTTTTTATGCTTTGTTTTTAACCTAACGTGGAACTATTTGAACAGTAACAGCTGAGTGGATATGTAAAAGCTGTGTAGCCTAATGGAACCTTGCTTTCATCCACCCAAAAGGAGTTGGATTCCTTCTTGATTCTTGATTACTTGAAGGAAGGGAGGAAAGAATGATGCATCTTGAAGTACTTGAATAGGGCATAAGGTTGGTTTGGCCATGTTCAGTTAGCCTCCCTCTGTCCTATCTTACCTGGCGCCTGTCACAGGGGACTTCCTCCCAGGGTCCAGCGATGACCCCAGTGGCTCCTCCTCCCCCAGGGACCTGGTATCCTTATTCAGCTGCTGCAATCTGGAACTTAGTTCCCCCATCACCGATGGTTTCCCCCCCTCCTCACCCCCCAGCCCCAACCCCAACCCCCCTAGACTTCCCAGACTCCCCATCCCTAACCCCACCCCGGGTCCTCGCGCCTCCATCTGGTCCCCCCACAGCTTGGACCTCCTCTGGAAAAGGTAGCGGGGCCTCCCGGGGCCTCCCACCAGGCCAGATATAGAGCCTGACCCTAGGCCTCCAGACCCGAGGCCTCCATGCCCAAGGCCTCCAGACCCGAGGCCTCCATGCCCCAGGCCTCCAGACCCGAGGCCTCCATGCCCCAGGCCTCCAGACCCTAGGCCTCCATGCCCCAGCCCTGCCCCTCCGGCAGCTGCTGCGGCTAGAGCAGCCGCCTGCTGCTGGGATAACAGCTCGCTGTCAGAGCTCTGCTTCAGCAGCGGGTCCCTGAAGGTGACCGGGCCTTTACTGCCTCCAATGTGAGACTTGAGCCGGGGCTTGGGAGGCACTGGCGGCTTGTCGAGCACGAAGGTCTGCCCGTCGGCGTAGGATGTGTGTGTGTCAGCGGGTTCGCCACTCTCTGAGGACAGAGTGGACATGCTGGAGACGGTGGACACAGTGCTAGTGGTCTCCAGATGGTGGTCTCGCTCTCTCTCACTGGAGCTGCGTGTGTCTGCCTCCTCCACACCAGAGTCTGCTGCTGAACCAGACTCAGCCAGCAGGGCTGGAGGATGGGGCTGGTCCGGGTATGAGGGTTTCCCTGAGATGACTGCTCCTCCGGGAGTAGGCTGGAGGGGAGGGCCCTGGGGTTGGGTGGGGGTCAGGCTGGAGGTGGGGGTCAGGCTGGGGTTTGGGGTGGTGGTGGAAGGGGTGAGGAGAGTAGGGGTTGTAGGGGAAGTGGTGGATTTAGACTGGGGTACAGGGGTCCCATGGGCTTGGGCTTGTGAATTGGCCAACAACCCGTTGGAAAACTCATCTGGAGGTGGGAGCACCCCGATCTTCTTCAGCTCCTCTCTGGTCTCTTCATCACTGGAGGACAACATGGCTGGAGGTAGGCTCACTGTGTAGGGCTCCACGTCTTCCTCTGAACTGCCCTGGGCCAGGGGAGCCTGGGCTGGGCTGGAAGGGCCCTGGGCCTGGGGCTGAGAGGCAGAGGGGCTGGGCGACAGAGCCCGACTGAGGGAGGGTTTACTGGGCTCAGTGGCTGGGGAGGTGGGGGTTTGCTCCAGCCCTGGTCCCAGCCCCACCGCCTGGCCATTACTGGTGGCATGGACCATGATTAGTCCAGCTGTCTTCTGTTGTGATGTGTCCATGATACTGATCAACATACTCTTCTTATCTTCCGTTCTCCTCTCCTCCTTCCTCTCCTCCCCTCTTCCCTCCATCTCCTGGCGAAGCAAGGCGGGTGATGACACTGCCCACTGGGATTTACCAGCCTGGGGCGACCCCGGCCTCCCGCCCCCATGCTGAGGCTCTTTGGTCTGGCTTTCGATGAAAAGCGAAGCCCCCTGACCTCCAACACCAGCCCTGTCCTGTTTAGTCCTGGGCTCAGGGCTGCTGGCAGGGGACTGGCTCTGGGAGGTAAGTGCCCGCTCCCTTGCGGCCAGCGCAAGAGCAAGGGGTGAGTTAGGGTCCAGGGGCTTCCCTGTGAGTGGGTGGATGAAGGTAGTGCCGCCAGGTGAGGGGCGCAGGGCCAGGGCGGGGGGTGGCAGCTGGCCTAGTTCTCTGCTGAGCAGGCGCTCATCGATGGAGCGAGATGTGGTGTAGGAGGGGGCCTCAGGGACAGACCCAGACCCCCCCTCCATGGTCCCCACCGACAGGAAGACTGTTGATTTCCTCCGTTCCTCTAGACGGCGCTCTCGGTCCTTCACAGCGCCGGCGATAGCGGCAGCGAACGGACCTTTCCCCTGTAGCAGGGCCTCTCCCTGGAGACGCATACGCTCGCGCTCCACCATCAGCTGCTGCTGGTAGTAGTCGGCCCGGCTGGTGTGTGTGTGGCCGTGGGTGTGTGGGTGTCGACCTGAGGGGGAGGGCTCTCGGGAGTGGGCGGCAGCCAAGGCGATGCTGGCTCTCTCCTGAGCGTCCTCTACCTGGAGGGGTAGAGATGACAAGAAATTAGAAACTTCAACTTCAAAACAAACTTTGTTCACTTGCTACAGTAACAGCTATTAATCAGAATAAAGAAATAAACAACTTAACCTACCTGTAGCTGTTTCACCAGAGGGCTCTTCTTGCGCTGGGGCTTGGTGGGCGTGTACAACCCAATACTAAACTGGCCCACATTGGCGTACGGGTTGTCAATCACCCGTCCTTTCCTTTTAATTCGCTCGGGTGGTGTAGCGGAGGCAGAGGGTCGGGGGATGTCGGAGGGCTCCACGGGTAAGTGGGAGGAGTCTTGTAGAATAATCATTGACCTTGTCTTCTTCTGGCGTTCGAGATGGGAGGACTGGCGGGGCGATGGGTCGTAGGGCCGGTCCAGGTCCAGGGAGGAGGGCTTGAAGCTGGAACGACCTGCAGGGTCATGACCCTGACCATGACCCCTGGCAGGGGGAGGAGGGGGGCAGAAAGCAGGAGGAGGGCCAGTGTCCAGGTAGTAGAGGGAAGGGGGAGGAGGAGGTGCGGTCTGGGGAGGGGGCGGGATAGAATGGGAGTGGGAGTGGTCTCTGAGGCTGTCCGTCATGGAGGAGCTCCGGGGGAAACGGTGTTCTCCAGCCAACACCGACAGACGGTCCTCCTCAGTCGCACCTGGAGAGGTCAGAGGGAAAAGGTCAGAGAGAGATAGAGAGCCTAAAGTAGTACAAAGATGCTGCACTACAGTTATCAAGTTATTGACTGAGTACTGTACTAAAGGGGAAAGGTGTTACCGAATGACTTGGTCCTGGACATCCCTCTAGGCAGCTGCATATGAGCCCTCTCCATCCTTGGGTGGAGCCCACCATGTAATGCCATGCCCTGCCTCTCAAACAACGACTGCAACACAAACACACACACACACCCACACACAAACACACAGAGAAATAGACATAGGTTTCAGACACATTTTACACAAAACAGAATGCACTGTATGTGAGTGTGTGGGAGGGTATATATGCTGATATTATTCTGCGGCTAGCAGGTCTCTGTGTCACCAGGGTTGGCCTGTGTATGTGAATATGTGCGTATGTGAATATGTGTGTATGTGAGAATGTGTGTTCAGATGTGTATGTTTGTGTGAGTGCGTGGGTGGGTGGGAGAGAGAATGTGCATCGATTTGTTTCTGCGCATGTGTGTGTGTGTGTGTGTGTGTGAATATACTCACACTGATCTCTGATTGTGTGATTCTCCTGCCGGTAGGTCTCTGTTTGACAGTAGCAGCTCTGTAGTCTGCCTCTGTGGGCTGGGAACGTAACGTCACAGGCTCCTGAGGCACTAGCATCTCATCTAGCGTTTCTGTACAGGGATCACACAGACAACACAGTCTGAATACAGCTACACAGCACGTATGGACCAAAATGCTTTTTACAAATTGTGAGTGTTTACACACAATGCTCAGCTCCTTGTCCCTATCAAACATCTAGAAAATATCACATCTACACACAATATCAACACAACCATGCAAGCCTACATGTGTTCAAATACATTTACAGTTGACAATTACAACATGCATATCATACAACTAAAGAAACCTTCACTATGTTGGATCGGAGGCACGGTGTATAGCGTCTGGGTCTCATATCTTTGGGAGCATCCAGATTGAGAAGCAGGTCCTAACTGACTGACTGACTAACTGTGCCGGTGCTTCATCTATAATGAACAGTGTGTCTGTCACGCTCAGAGAGGCCATGATGATGCCTCAACAGGTTTCCACTCAGGCTCACCTCCTCTCCTCCTCCGGACGGAAGCTTGGTGAAAGAGAGATCATGTCAACGAAGACAGAAAACGATGTGGGTCAGGGTATGTGTGTGTGTGTGTGTGTGTGTGTGTGTGTGCGTGTGTGTGTGTGTGTGTGTGTGTGTGTGTGTGTGTGTGTGTGTGTGTGTGTGTGTGTGTGTGTGTGTGTGTGTCGAGAAAGAGAGAGAGAGAGAGAGAGAGAGAGAGAGAGAGAGAGAGAGAGAGAGAGAGAGAGAGAGAGAGAGAGAGAGAGAGAGAGAGAGAGAGAGAGAGAGAGAGAGAGAGAGAGAGAGTAAGTGAATGCATCAAAGAGAAAGGAAATGTCAACAGGTGAAGAGAAAGAAAAGATCATGCTGTCAGAGATAAAGAGATGTTCTAAGTTGTATGAAGGCAGGAAGCATATTTTAACCAGAACGGTTAAGTGAATAGGGGAGAGAGAGACATAAAAATAGAAAGAGAGAGAGAGTGGGGAGATATGTGTTAGTGTTTGTTTGTGTACAAGTTTGTGAATGTTTGCATCTTTGTGTTCTCACACTAACCCAGTTCCTCCAGTTCGGCGGTCATAGACTTGGAGCGCAGTGTCAAAGTGGTGCTGGGGGCTCTCTTGGGTGGCGGGGGAGCTGTGGAGAAAACGCAGGGTGAGGATGATGATGTTGAAGGTGAGGAGGAAGGCCCTTTGACCCTGCTGCTCAGCGCCCTGCGAGCGTGGCCCAGCCGGAAGCTCCATCCTGTCTTCGCAGCCTTCCCCTGGTCAACTTGGGGAAAGCTGGACGACTTGTTCAGGCGGGTAGACACACTCTTTTTGATCATCCCTCTCTCTTTCCCCCCGTCACACACACACACACACACACACACACACACACACTCTCACACACACTCACCACCCCACTCAACACTCCGGTGGAGAGTACATTCTGCCATGCGGCATTGACAGAGGAAGATAAATAAATAACTGTAAATCCCACAGCTCGGAAATACACTACCACACCACAACATTTACACCAGTCCACTTACAGTCATCTCCGCTAGCATCCAAAACCCCCGAAGACCCTTGTATAGCCTACTAACTATTACAGATCAGCTCACTATTAGTGCTGTGCCAGTCCACAACCACTACCAAACACCTACATATTATTATTATATTATCCAGTCCACATCCAAATAACACCAGAAAAGCTCACTGTTAACATGTGACAATATAATCCTTCAAAATAGATAGTCCATACCATCACATCATCAATTACTACAGTACAATACCTCCCACTGTGCTGCATGACATGTGCAGCTACACATGATCACAGCTAAAATACACCAGCACAGAATCACACTTTCACAGCCTATGAAATCCATGCTGCAGCTCACCACCCAACACACTGTATCATCTGTGCATGTTAAAATACAGCAGCATACCTCCCAGTCTCTGCACAATACAGCACCTCATTCAATATACTGTCAACCAGCCAGTCCCGTCTCAATGCACCACTGTGGAGAGAAAAAACGGATCAGCAGAACATCTGGATGCTACCACATACTGGCTACGCAGCTACACTGAGCAGCTATAGATCTGATCTAATCTAGTCCATACGCTATCACTTCATCACCGGTCAGCATATTCATGTAAACTACGGAGAGAGAGAGAGACAGAAAGAGAGAGATCGAGAGAGCACTAGAGAGAGAGTATTGCAATGCTTCATTCAAACACACAGCATGGTTGCTATGGCTACCATGGTGGTAGCAAGGTTTGGCTTGGTGCAGAGGGATGTGTGTGAGCTATGAGGTGTGTGTGTGTGTGTGTGAGAGAGAGAGAGAGCGAGAAAGAAAAAGAGAGAGAGAGATAGATAGATAGAAAGAAAAAAAGAGAGAGAACGAGAGAGAGAGAGAGAGAGAGAGAGAGAGAGAGAGAGGGTTGGGGATTGTGAGAGTGTGTGAGAGTGTCTGCAGAGTTAGGAACTGGAGAAAAAGTTGACTTGAAGCAGCAGTGCTGCCTTTTAGAGTATTAAATACAGCTTAGAACAGCTAAGAACATCACAGAACAGCCAGGCAGAGCAAAGCCGTCTCAGTAGAACTTCATGGGGTGGTTTAGGATTCAGGATTTTATTTGGATCCCCATTATCTGTTGCAAAAGCAGCAGATACAATTCCTGGGATCAAAACATAAAAAACATAAAACATGACATAGTATATAACAATAATAGACAAGGACAGCTCAAGGACAGAGCAACATACATTTTTTTGAAAAATAGAAATACAAAAGGTCTTGTGCTGACAAAACACTTAACAAAAACATATTACTTTACATAAACATACAAGTTATGGCTCTATACAATACTGTGTGTTGTTGTTTTGGACTTGGAGACTGTGAAGAGACCTCTGATGGCATGTCTAGTGGGGTACATACAGTATCCCTGTCAGAACGGTACGTTATTTGAATATACAGACAATTTGGAATTTTCATCACAGTAATATTTCTCATAAAAACAAGAAGTGATGCCGTCAATCTTTTTTTCTATTTTAAGCCAAGTGAGACTGGCATGCATCTTTTTGATATTAGCCCTCTTTTTACAGTGAAGGGCAAGACGTGATGCTCTGTTGTGGGCCAGCTGCAGCTTTCCTATGCCCTTTTTTGCAGCTCCTACCATTTAACTGGGAAATAGTCAAGATGTGAAAAAATCAGCGCCTGCAGGTCGAATGTGGTGTTAAAAAAACAGAGCACTCTCTATCACAGACAGACCTCTTCCGATTTTTACAACAATTGAATCAATATGCCTTGACCATGACAATTTGCAATCTAACATCACACCAAGAAGTTTGCTCAGCAGCCACATCATTCGTTACCAGATTCAGCTGAGGTCTTAGGGAATGATTTGTACCAAATACAATGCTTTTAGTTTTGGATATGTTCAGGACTAGTTTATTACTAGCCACCCATTCCAAAGCTGACTGCAACTCTTTGTTAAGGGTTACTAGCTGTGGTTGCTGATGTGTATAATGTTGACTCATCAATGTAAATAGACACACAGGCTTTTTAAGGCTACTGGTAGATCATTAGTAAAAATAGAGAACAGTAAAGGACCAAGACAGCTGCCCTGCGGAATACCACACTTTACATGTTTTACATTAAATAATCTTCCATTAACTTCTAATTGGTCCCAATCCCGGATCCGGGAGCACCCCCATCAGTAAAAAAGCTGACTAGCATAGCCTAGCATAGCGTCACAAGTAAATACTAGCATCTAAATATCATTAAATCACAAGTCCAACACACCAGATGAAAGATAACACATCTGTGGAATCCAGCCATCATTTCTGATTTTTAAAATGTTTTACAGGAAGACACAATATGTAAATCTATTAGCTAACCACGATAGCAAAAGACACAACTTTTTTCTTCCACCATTTTTTTCCTGCATAGGTAGCTATCACAATTCGACCAAATAAAGATATAAATAGCCACTAACCAAGAAACAACTTCATCAGATGACAGTCTGATAACATATTTATTGTTATAGCATATGTTTTGTTAGAAAAATTTGCATTTTCAGGTATAAATCACAGTTCTACATTGCAGCTGCAATCTGAATAGTCAGAGCAGCCAGATAATTACAGAGACCAACGTCAAATACCTAAATACTCATCATAAAACTTTTCTGAAAAATACACAGCGTACAGCAAATGAAAGACCAACATCTTGTGAATCCAGACAATATTTCAGATTTTTTAAGTGTTTTACAGCGAAAACACAATATAGCATTATAGCTTACCACAATAGCCAGAAACACAAGCCGTTTACCAGCAGCAAAGGTTAGCGATCCTAACAAACCAGCAAAAGATTATAATTTTGACTAACCTTCATATACTTCATCAGATGACAGTCCTGTAACATCATATTACACAATGCATATAGGATTTGTTCGAAAATGTGCATATTTTAGTGGCACAAATCGTGGTTATACAATGTGATTAGTAGCAACATTTCAGGCAATCTGGCCGGCGCCATCTTGGAGAGGCACCTAATCTAATCGATAACTAATCATAAACTTGACTAAAAAATACAGGTTGGACAGCAAATTAAAGATACAGTAGTTCTTAATGCAACCGCTGTGTTAGATTTTTTAAATTAACGTTACTCGACATACAGCGTGCGTTACAGCGAGACCATGCCGAAATTAATGGCGGACTAATAATTTTACATTGTTCCACAGAAGTACGAATTAACATCATAAATAGCTCTTACTTTTGGATGATCTTCCATCAAAATCTTGGGCAAGTGGTCCTTTGTCCAGAACAATCGTCTTTTGGTTGAAAGATGTCCTCTACTCCTGTAGAAATTAGCTGCTAACGCCGATGTACCGGAGAGGTGCCCAACTCGCGATAACGCCTGACAAAGAAACTCCAGAAAATCGCAATAAACTGATATAAACTGCTATAAGTTGGTTTAAATTAACTACCTTATGAAGTTTTTAAGACAAAAAACAAATTAAATCAGAGCCGGAGATATAGAACTGCTAAACCGAAAGCTTTTCAGGACGCCATGCTGGTGTACCTCCTGCGTCAGGCGCCACGTCGAAAAGGTCGGTCCTTCCGTTCCAAGAGGCTTTATACTCCCCCAGATGGTGCTATCCACTCCATTCAACGTCTCACCGCTTACTGATATCTAGGGGAAGGCGTATGCAGTGCATGTAGCCCCATAGCTTACAGGGGAATTTATAAACCGACCCTGGAACACAGACCTCGATTTCAGAAATCTCACTTCTTGACAGGAAGTGTGCTGCAGAATGAGTTCTGTTTCACTCAGAGAAATAATTCAAACGGTTTTAGAAACTAGAGAGTGTTTTCTATCCAATAGTAATAATAATATGCATATTGTACGAGCAAGAATTGAGTACGAGGCAATTTAATTTGGGAACGAAAATTCTACAAAGTGTAAACAGCACCCCCTATTGAGAAAAGGTTTTAAACTTCTCTAGGGTAGGGGGCAGCATTTTCACGTTTGGATGAAAAGCATACCCAAATTCAACTGCCAGTTACTCATCCCCAGGAGATAAGATAAGCATATTATTAGTAGCTTTGGATAGAAAACACTCTGAAGTTTCTAAAACTTTTTGAATCATGTCTGTGAGTATAACAGAACCTATTTAGCAGGTGAAACCCCGAGGACAAACCATTCAAAAGACAGGTCACTGTCTTTTCAATGAGTTTTCATTGGGAAACCAGATTTCTAAGCGAATTGCTTGCAGTTCCAACGGCTTCCACTAGATGTCAACAGTCCTGAGAAATAGGTTGAGGTTATTCCTTTGTGTAATGAAGAAATACGGCCATCTTGAAGTCGAGGCACTCCAGGTGTCCTGGACATGCGCTTCAATCAAACAGAAGGCATGGTACATATCGTTTTAATCCTGTATTGAACACATATCATCCCGTCTTCAATTTTATCGATTATTAACGTTAAAAAATACCTAAAGTTGTATTACAAAAGTAGTTTGACATTTTTTGGCAAAGTTTACAGGTAACCTTTGAGATATTTTGTCGTCAAGTTTGAGCAAGTTGGAACCGGTGTTTTTCTGGATCAAACGCGCCAAATAAATGGACATTTTGGATATATATCGACGGAATTAATCGAACAAAAGGACCATTTGTGATGTTTATGGGACATATTGGAGTGCCAACAACAGAAGCTCGTCAAAGGTAAGGCATGAATTATATTTTTATTTCTGCGTTTTGTGTCGCGCCTGCTGGGTTGAAATGTTTTCTCTCTTTTGTTTACTATAAGTGCTATGCTCAGATAATAGCATCGTATGCTTTTGCTGAAAAGCCTATTTGAATTCTGACATGTTGGCTGGATTCACAAMCAGTGTAGCTTTAATTTGGTATCTTTCATGTGTGATTTAATGAAAGTTTGATTTTATAGTAATTTTCATAGTAATTAATTTTTATTTGGCGCTCTGCATTTTCTCAGGCTTTTTGCCAAGTGATACAGTAGCGTCTTGCCTAAACTCAGATTTTTGGATATAAATATGAACTTTACCGAACAAAAAATACATGTATTGTGTAACATGAAGTCCTATGAGTGTCATCTGATGAAGATTATCAAAGGTTAGTGATTAATTTTATCTCTATTTCTGCTTTTTGTTACTGCTCTCTTTAGCTGGAAAAATGGCTGTCTTTTTCTGTGACTTGGCTCATACCTAACATAATCGTTTGGTGCGCTTTCGTCGTAAAACCTTTTTGAAATCGGACACTTTGGCTGGATTTACAACAAGTGTAGCTTTAAAATGGTGTAAAATACTTATATGCTTGAGGAATTTAAATTATGGGATTTCTGTTGTTTTGAATTTGGCGCCCTGCAGTTTCACTGGCTGTTGACGAGGTGGGACGCTACCGTCCCACATACCCTAGTGAGGTTAAAGAAGACCCTCTGTGTTCTATTGGATAGATAGATCTCAACCCATGATATGGTAGACGATGTAAAGCCATAACACATACATTTTTCCAATAACAGATTATGGTCAGTTATATCAGAGGCTGCAGTAAAGTCTAACAATACAGCTCCCACAATCTTCTTATTATCAATTTCTTTCAGCCAAATACCAGTCATTTGTGTCAGTGCAGTACATGTTGAGTGCCCTTCACTATTAGCATGCTGAAAGTCTGTTAATTTGTTTACAGAGAAATAACATTATATCTGGTCGAACACCAAGCTGATTGGTTGTCTGTTAGAACCAGTAAAGGGTGCTTTACCATTCTTGGGTAGCGGAATGACTATAGCTTCCCTCCAGGTCAGAGGACAAACACTTTTACCCAGGCTCAGATTAAAGACATGACAAACAGGAGTGGCAATATAGTCTACTACAATCCTCAGTAGCTTTCCATCTAAATTGCCAATGCCAGGTGGTTTCTCATTATTGATAGACAACAATAATTTCTCCACCTCTCCCACACTAACTTTACAGAATTCAAAATGACAATGTTTCACAATGTTTTATAATGGCTCACAGTCTGTTGTTGGCATTTCATGTCTGAGTATGCCCACATTGCCAATGAATTAGCCATTAAAATAATTGGCAATATCAAAAGGTTTTGTGATGAATGAGCCTGAGTTGAATTAGCATTTCTGAACATACTTTCATTGAAAGTATCATTTCAGAATATTTTTTTTTTTTTTTATTGTTCAGTTATTCACACAAGTTCTCAATTTACAGAATGGTGTGCAGACAGACTTATTAGCCACTCCTTTTGCTTCATCTCTCTCAAACATGTTCAATTCCTCATCAATTCACAGTCTTAACAGTTCTAAAAGTCAGTTTCTTAGTAGGTGTATGCTTATCAATAACTGTAAGAAACAATTTCATAAATGGATCAAGTGCAGCGTCTGGACGCTCCTCATTACACACATCAGACCAACAAATATTTTTTACATCTTCAACATAGGAATCATTACAAAACGTTTACACTATTTTGGGCCCAGTCTTTGGACCTTTGGCTTTTCTGGATATAGCCACTATATTATGGTCACTACATCTAATGGGTATGGATACAGCTTTAGAACAAAGTTATGCAGCATTGGTAATTTGATCAATACACATGGATGACGTAGTTCTTGTACTATTTCAAAAAATTCTGGTAGGTTGATTGACAGCCTGAGCCAGATTACAGGCACAGCCTGATGAAAACCAGTCTATATTCAGGTCACCCAGAAAATGGATCTACAGTATCTGTAAGCATCAAACACATTATCAAGCATTTCACACATATTATCCAGATGTGAGTAAGACCTTTAAACAGGTTAACATTCACAAGGCAACAGGGTCAGACGGACTACCAGGACACACACCCAGAGCATGCGCTGACCAGCTGGCAAGTGTCTTCACTGACATGTTCTATCTCTCTCTGACCCAGTCTGTAATACCTACATGTTTCAAGCATACCACCATTGTCCCTGTTTCCAAAAATGCCAAGGGAACCTTTCTAAATGACTATCGCACCGTAGCACTCACATCTGTAGCTATGAAATGCTTTGAAAGGCTAGTCATGGTTCACATCAACATCATCATCCCAGACACAATGGACCCACTCTAATTCGCTTACCGCCCCAACAGATCCACAGATGATGCAATCTCTATTGCACTCCACATTGCCCTTTCCCAGCTGGACAAAAGGTACACCTACGTGAGAATGCTGTTCATTGATTACAGCTCAGCATTCAACACCATAGTGCCCTTCAAGGTCATCACTAAGCTCTGAACCCTGGGATTGAAGGCCTCCCTCTGCAACTGTATCCTGGACTTCCTGACGGGCCGCCTTCAGGTGGGGAGGGTAGGCAACAACACATCCGCCATGCTGACGCACAACACGGGGGCCCCTCAGGCTTGCATGCTTAGTCCCCTCCTGTACTCCCTGTTCACCCACGACTGAGTGACCGCGCACGACTCCAGCCCCATCATTAAGTTTGCAAATGACGCCTCCATTCACATTGACAGGGATGTAGTGGAGTGGGTCGAGAGCTTCAAGTTCCTCGGCATCCACATCACTAAGGACCTATCATGGTCCAAACACACCAACACAATCATGAAGAGGGCCCGATAACACCTCTTCCCCCGAAGGAGGCTGAAAAGATTTGGCATGGGCCCTTAGATTCTCATAAAGTTCGACAGCTATACCAATAACACTTCTTAGGGATAGGCCCCTTTTTTCTCCAGTTCCTTTTTGAATTACGTGCGCAAAGTAAACTGTCTGTAGCTCAGGCCCTGAAGCCAGGATATGCATATAATTTGTACCATTGGAAAGAAAACACTTTTGAAGTTTGTAGAAAAGTGAAAATAATGTAGATGAATATAACACAATAGATATGGTAGGAGAAAATCCAAAGAAAAACCAACCGGAATTATATTTTTTTGAGAGACCATCCTCTTAGAAATGCATATTGAAAATTAGCTCCCTGGATGCAATTCCTATGGCTTGTCAGCAGTCTATGTTCAAAGTTTCAGGCTTGTAACTTCAAAAACTAATAAGAAATATCAGTTTTAGTGGAAGGACACAGTCTTGGAAATCCGTGTTTGCGCATGCATCATGAAGACATTACGCACCTGCTAAAATCGGTTTCCTATTGAACATACTTCTTTCTGAAATAAATATTATAGTTTGATTACATTTTAGGGTATCTGAGGAGTAAATAGAAACGTATTTTGACTTGTTGAAAAGTTTAGGGGTAGATTTTCGGATTATTTTCTCTGCAAGTTGAACGAGTGGATTACTCAAATCGATGGCGCCAACTAAACAGACTTTTTGGGTTATAAAGGAGGATTTTATCTAACAAAACGACACTACATGTTACAGCTGGGACCCTTTGGATGACAAATCGTAGGAAAATTTTCAAAAAGTAAGTGAATATTTAATCGCTATATGTGAATGTATGAAACCTGTGCCGATGGAAAAATATTTTGATGTGGGGCGCCGTCCTCAAACACTCACATGGCATGTTTTTGCTGTAATAGCTACTGTAAATCGAACAGTGCAGTTAGATTAACAAGAATTTAAGCTTTCAGTCATTATAAGACACTTATATGTGCATAAATGTTTAAAATCCCGCTAGCGGGACACCGATCCTTAAGAAGCATCTTGACTGGCTGCATCACCACTTGGTATGGCAACCGCTTGGCATCCGACAATAAGGCCAGTACGGCCCAGTACAACACTCGGTCCGAGCTCCCTGCCATCCAGAACCTCTATACGAAGCCCCAAAAAATTGTCAAAGACTCCTGCCACCCAAGTCATAGACTGTTCTCTCTGCTACCGCACGGCAGGTGGTGCCGGAGCAGCAAGTCTGGGACCAAAAAGCTCCTGAACAGCTTCTACCCTCAAGTCATAAGACTACTGAATAGTTAATCAAAGGCTACCCAGACTATTTACATTGACCCCCTTTTTATTTGAACTGACTCACCGTCTCTATGTACACTCATTGGATTCTACCCACACACTCACACTACACTGACACGCACGCACGCACCACACACACAACACACACACACACACACACAACACACACACACACACACACACACACACACACACACACACACACACACACACACACACACACACACACACACACACAGTCTTCTATAACTAATCTTGTGGAGACACAATTCAGTCCCATTAAAAATCCTATTTTCCCTAACCCTAAACCTAACCCTAACACTAAGCCTAACACTAAGCCTAACCTTAACCCTAAAATTAACCCTAGCTCCTAACCCTGAACCTAATTCTAACCCTAATCCTTTTAGTTTGTTTACTATTCTTGTGGGGACTTCTGGTCCACACTAGACTTGGGGGGTAAACCGTATATACCGTATACCGGGGTATTTGGATTTTCTTTTTAATACATTTGAATATTTGTAGCTACTTTTAAGTAAATACCTGCAGTCATCTTGTGAAAAAAGTTAGGCAATAAATGACATTGTGTTCTTCATTTCACCTGTCACATTCTTATGAAGCTTACGTGTCACATGGTGTTTGTTTACAAGCATACAACAATGAGAGACCGGAGCCTTGTGAGTTACTCTGTTGTACAGCTAGAGCCAGGTGATCTAATTACAGTATGGAATTCACAACTAAATGTTTGCCAGCTAGATATCTTATAACTATTAAGGTAGTGCTAAATGCTCTGTAGTTGTGCATTTGGATTACTAATTTAGTAGCTTGTTATGCTACCTTCAAAATCAAGCATTCGCTTGGTAACAGCAGAGAATCCCCTCCTGGATCAAGAGCCTTGCTGGCTAATATTTGTTTTGGGCGTGCAGCAAACTGATTAGCATTTTTGACTTACTAGTTTAGGTTAGAAACTGTACAAAATGTTTGTAATACTCTTGTTAGCATTTAGTTAGCATTCTCTATGAGATGTTTTTTTTTCAGTGCCGGTATTACCGAATATCCCGGTATGGCACAAGGTCGGTATGAAGGCATGACAATCTGAGATGTAATTTTCTTTTTTTATATTTGCAAATGTATTACAAATAAAAAACTGATATATCACATATACATTAGTATTCAGACCCTTTACTCAGTACCTTGTTGAAGCCCTTTTGGCAGAGATTACAGCCTCAAGTCTTCTTGGGCATGACGCTACAAGCTTGCTACAACTGTATTTGAGGAGTTTCTGACCATGCGCGGTCACATGAGAGGGAGCTCTGTTCCATCGCACTTCTAAAGACAATGGAATTCTCCGGTTGGAACATTATTGAAGATTTATGTTAAAAACATCCTAAAGATTGATTCAATACATCGTTTGACATGTTTCTACTGACTGTTACGGAACTTTTTGACATTTGCTTTTAGTGAACGCGCTTCCTGACTTTGGATTTGTTTACCAAACACGCTAACAAAAATAGCTATTTGGACATAAATGATGGACATTACCGAACAAAACAAACATTTCTTGTGGAAGTGGGAGTCCTGGGAGTGCATTCCGACGAAGATTAGCAAAGGTAAGTGAAGATTTATAATGCTATTTATGACTTTTGTTGATTCCACAATTTGGCGGGTAACTGTATGGCTTCCTTTTGTGGCTGAATGCTGTTCTCAGATTATTGAATATTGTGCTTTGCCATAAAGCTTTTTTGAAATCTAACACAGCGGTTGCATTAAGAACAAGTGTATCTTTAGTTCTATGTAAAACATGTATCTTTCATCAAAGTTTATGATGAGTATTTCTGTTATTTGATGTGGCTCTCTGCAAAATCACCAGATGTTTTGGAACTACTGAACATAACGCGCCAATGTAAACTCAGATATCTGGATATAAATATGAACTTTACCGAACAAAACATATACAGTGGGGAGAACAAGTATTTGATACACTGCCGATTTTGCAGGTTTTCCTACTTACAAAGCATGTAGAGGTCTGTAATTTTTATCATAGGTACACTTCAACTGTGAGAGACGGAATCTAAAAAATCCAGAAAATCACATTGTATGATTTTTAAATAATTAATTTGCATTTTATTGCATGACATAAGTATTTGATCACCTACCAACCAGTAAGAATTCCGGCTCTCACAGACCTGTTAGTTTTTCGTTTAGAAGCCCTCCTGTTCTCCACTCATTATCTGTATTAACTGCACCTGTTTGAACTCGTTACCTGTATAAAAGACACCTGTCCACACACTCAATCAAACAGATTCCAACCTCTCCACAATGGCCAAGACCAGAGAGCTGTGTAAGGACATCAGGGATAAAATTGTAGACCTGCACAAGGCTGGGATGGGCTACAGGACAATAGGCAAGCAGCTTGGTGAGAAGGAAACAACTGTTGGCGCAATTATTAAAAATGGAAGAAGTTCAAGATGACGGTCAATCACCCTCGGTCTGGGGCTCCATGCAAGATTTCACCTCGTGGGCATCAATGATCAGAGAAGGTGAGGGATCGCCCAGAACTACACGGCAGACCTGGTCAATGACCTGAAGAGAGCTGGGACCACAGTCTCAAAGAAAACCATTAGTAACACACTACGCCGTCATGGATTA
The DNA here is from genome assembly GCF_002910315.2 of Salvelinus sp. IW2-2015. Classification (NCBI taxonomy): domain Eukaryota; kingdom Metazoa; phylum Chordata; class Actinopteri; order Salmoniformes; family Salmonidae; genus Salvelinus; species Salvelinus sp. IW2-2015. The sequence continues at coordinate 76,385,488 of NC_036842.1, read as the reverse complement.
AAATCCTGCAGCGCACGCAAGGTCCCCCTGCTTAAGCCAGTGCATGTCCAGGCCTGTCTGAAGTTGCCAATGACCATCTGGATGATCCAGAGGAGGAATGGGAGAAGGTCATGTGGTCTGATGAGACAAAAATAGAGCTTTTGGTCTAACTCCACTCGCCGTGTTTGGAGGAAGAAGAAGTATGAGTACAACCCAAGAACACCATCCCAACCGTGAAGCATGGAGGTGGAAACATCATTCTTTGGGATGCTTTTCTGCAAAGGGACAGGACGACTGCACCGTATTGAGGGAGGATGGATGGGCCATGTATCGCGAGATCTTGGCCAACAACCTCCTTCCCTCAGTAAGAGCATTGAAGATGGGTCGTGGCTGGTCTTCCGCATGACAACGACACGAAACACACAGCCATGGCAACTAAGGAGTGGCTCCGTAAGAAGCATCTCAAGGTCCTGGAGTGGCCTAGCCAGTCTCCAGACCTGAACCCAATAGAAATCTTTGAGGAGCTGAAAGTCCGTATTGCCCAGCGACAGCCCCGAAACCTGAAGGATCTGGAGAAGATCTGTAGGGAGGATGGGCCAAAATCCCTGCTGCAGTGTGTGCAAACCTAGTCAAGAACTACAGGAAACGTATGATCTCTGTAATTGCAAACAAAGGTTTCTGTACCAAATATTAAGTTCTGCTTTTCTGATGTATCAAATACTGTCATGCAAATACTATTCATGCAATAAATGCAAATTAATTACTTAAAAATCATACAATGTGATTTTCTGGATTTTGTTTAGATTCCGTCTCTCATAGTTGAAGTGTACCTAGATAAACATTACAGACCTCTACATGCTTTGTAAGTAGGAAAACCTGCAAAATCGGCAGTGTATCAAATACTTGTTCTCCCCACTGTATGTATTGTAACATGAAGTCCTATGATGTCATCTGATGAAGACATCAAGGTTAGTGATTAATTTTATCTCTATTTCTGCTTTTTGTGATTCCTCTCTTTGGCTGGAAAAATGGCTGTGTTTTTCTGTGACTTGGCTCTGATCTAACATAATCGTTTGGTGTGTTCGCTGTAAAGCCTTTTTGAAATCGGAGACTGTGGTGGATTAACATAGAGTGTATCTTTAAAATGGTGTAAAATACTTGTATGCTTGAGGAATTTTAATTATGAGATTTCTGTTGTTTGAATTTGGCGCCCTGCACTTTCACTGGCTGTTGTCATATCGATCCCGTTAACGGGATTGCAGCCATATGATGGAGGCCACTGTGTTCTTGGGGACCTTAAATGCTGCCGAAATGTTTTTGTACCCTTCCCCAGATCTGTGCCTTGACACAATCCTGTCTCAGAGCTCTATGGACAATTCCTTCGACCTCATGGCTTGGATTTTGCTCTGACATGCACTGTCAACTGTGGGACCTTATATAGACAGGTGTGTGCCTTTCCAAATCATGTCTAATTAATAGAATTTACCACAGGTGTACTCCAATGAAGTTGTACAAAGATCTCAAGGATGATCAATGGAAACAGGATGCACCTGAGCTCAATTTCGAATCTCATAGCAAAGGGTCTGATTACTTATGTAAATAAGGTATTTCTGTTTTTTATTTTTTCTACATTTTGAAAAATGTCTAAAAACATGTTTGCACTTTGTCATTATGGGGTACTGTGTGTAGATTGATGAGGAAAACAATTATTCGATCCATTTTAGAATAAGGCTGTAATGTAACAAAATGTGGAGAAGGGGAAGGGGTCTGAATACTTTCAGAATGCATTGCACGTTGCTGCTACTCTGTTTATTATCTATACTGATTGCCTATTCACTTTCACCCCTACTTGCATGTACATATTATCTCAACTACCTCGTACCCCTGCACAGTGACTCGGTACCAGTACTACTACCAGTAGTATATAGTCTTGTTATTGATGTTTTATTGTGTTACTATTTATTTATTTATTTTTTGCTATTTTTTAAACTTTTTAACTATAAGTAAGCATTTCACAGTAAAGTCTACACATGTTGGACTCAGCGAATGTGACAAATACAATTTGATTTGATTTGAGATACAGTACTGACTGTTAGCACTTGGTGGCCTATAGCAACACTCCAAAAGAAGAGTCTTTAGATGAGGCAGGTTAACTTGCAACCACAACACTTCAACAACATTAGACATAAGGTAATCTCTAAACTTTACAGGAATATGGCTCTGAACATATACAGTAACACCTCCCCCATTAGCATTTCTGCCTATTCTGTAGCTGTTATATCCTTGTATTGCGACCGCTGTATCATCAAAGGAATTATCTAAGTGAGTTTCAAAGACAAACAATATATGAATATTATCTGATGTTAGCAAGATATTGATTTCATGAATCTTATTTCTAAGGCTACATATATTAATATGGGCTATTTTCAGTCCTTTCCTGAGTAGCTTATCAGAGATAGAAGTAAAATGAAGAAAGAAATACACAAAGAATGACAAGAACATGGTTTGGCAAATAGAGTAGGTCAATCAGGCACTTGTGAGTGTCAGTTGGTGGGTGTGTGTGTGATGTGGGGCTGAAGCTTCTAACCTGGAAACTTGGCTATCTCACTCCACTCAGTATTTTGGGAGGGAGGGTGGACAATGAGCCTGTCGTAGCAGATTTAAGCAATGTCCCCACGCTCTCTGGCAGCTTAAATGGCTGGGATAAGTTATTTCCCCCTCTGGCGCACAGCTTCCAAGTAGTCTTCGTTAAGGAAGATGTTGGTTCCTCTAATGTTCTTGGCTCTCTCCAGAACAGCCATCTTGCCCTTAAACCTCAGGAACTTGACCACTATCAGCCTCTGTCTATCACCTGTGCCAACTAATGGACTTGTTTGAAATGAGGATCTCCTTCACTTGCGCATCGTGTTTTTTTTTCTCAAATTGTTTTCCAGACCTGTGGGCGTGCTCCACCTCAATCTTCAATGATCAGCTTTTCAGTGATCATTGTTTTTACTTTCTCCTCAGACTCTGCCCAGTTCTCATGTTAAGACTGGTTTGCCATTCACAACAATGTTATTCCTCCTGGATTGTCCCTCTAGATCACAGGTGTCAAACTCATTCCACGGGGGGCCGAGTGTCTGCGGGTTTTCGCTCCTCCCTTGTACTTGATTGATGAATTAACATCACTAATTAGTTAGGAACTCCCCACACCTGGTTGTCTAGGGCTTTATTGAAAGGAAAAACCAAAAACCTGCAGACACTAGGCCCTCCGTGGAATGAGTTTGACACCCCTGCTCTAGATAGTTTGTTTTCCCAGTCATTGTTAACCTCTTGACGCTAGGGGTCAGATTTTTTTTAATTTTTAAAATAACGTTCCCAAGGTAAACAGACTATTTCTCAGGTCCAGATCGTAGAATATGCATATAATTTACAGATTAGGATAGAAAACACTCCAAAGTTTCCAAAACTGTCAAAATATTGTCTGTGAGTATAAGAAAACTGATTCTGCAGGCGAAAACCTGAGAAAATCTAACCCGGAAGTGATTTTTTTAATTTATTTTTTTATCTGTGTTTCCTGGCCCGTCTTTCTTCCATTTAAAGGGGTATCAACCAGATTCCTTTTCCAATGGCTTCCTCAGGCTGTGACCAGGCTTTAGACATAGTTTCAGGCTTTTATTTTGAAAAATGAGCGAGATTATTCAAAAGTAGTCAGGTGTCCTCTGATTAGTTCCTGCGCGCGAGAGGGTAGCTCTCCATTTTATTTTTCTCTCTTATTGAATAGGTTACGGTCCGGTTGAAATATTATCGATTATATTTGTTAAAAACAACCTGAGGATTGATTATAAAAAACATTTGACATGTTTCTACAACCATTACGGATACCTTTTGGAATTTTCATCGAACGGAACGAGGCTTTGGTTTTCTGAACATAACGCGCAACCCAAATGCCGTTTTGTTGTTATAAAAGTAATATTTATCGAACAAAAAGAACATTTGTTGTGTAACTGGGAGTCTCGTGAGTGCAAACATCCGAAGATTATCAAAGGTAAGCGATTCATTTTATTGCTTTTCTGACTTTCGTGACCAAGCTAACCAAGCTAATATAAGGCTAACTGTTCTAGCATTGATTGATACACTCACAAAAGCTTAGATTGCTTTCGTTGCAAAGCATATTTTCAAAATCTGACACGATAGGTGGATTAACAACAAGCTAAGCTGTGTTTTGGTATATTTCACTTGTGATTGCATGATTATAAATATGTTTTGTACTATTTTGCGCCCTGCAATTCAGCGGTTGTTTAGGAAAATGATCCCGTAAAAGGGATCCGTAGCGCACAGAAGTTAATAATGATTCATAGACTATGCTGATGTCATCTTGCGTAGACTTACAGTTTGTTGTCATCTTTCTGCAAGTTTCTTTCAGGACATCCACCTCTCCTGGGACAACTGAAAACTGTTCTTAAGGTCCATGACCTCTCTAGTCAGATCATCCATTTGTTTGTTAGTTGAGTCAATCAGTATTTCAACAAAGATCTTGAAGCTATTTTCCTGTTGTTGTAACAACTGCTTGTAGAACCCCTATTGTTAATTAAAAAAATCTTTCACCTGTGATAGAGAAACTGTCCTCTCCATTACTCACACCATTGACTTTGGATTTCATGGTAGCAACATAGACCAGCATTGGTGCCCCACAGGTCCAGACAGGGCAGGTCGCAGGGCAGATGGAAACAGAAACAAACAGCAGGGATTTAGACAGTCACAAGATCGGCACAAGCGTTATCCGCTTTGCGGGCTGTGTTCAAGCTGTCAAGGAAACTTTACTAGCTTGATAGCTAGTAAGCTAGCAGCTAAGCTAGCTGCTACGCCAAGTAGCTCGTCAGACTTTTGGTTGGCAGGATCCCCGAACAGATGTAACGGTCCCAGCAACTGAGGCTAACCAGGTCACGGGATCCAAATTCAAAAGGTAACTAGTAACCAAACTTTTTCATTAGAACACATTTTTAGAGACTTTCAAAACAACAAACCGAGCTCTCCCTTGTTCTGCGTTCAGCACACCTCTCTGATCCGTTTCTGTCTCCTCCCTCTCACACTCTATACTGCCCCAAACACACACTGTACACTCCTGACCCGAGTCCTCTAATGAAATTAGAGGTAGTGGGGACTTCATCATGACCAAGCGGTAGATATTCACAACAAACTCATTTCTTCAAATTAGGTAGATAAATACACTGTCGTCTCAGTGTAATCAAGTGTATTACTGTTGTTTGTCACTGTCTTTAACCACTGTCAAAGCATTACTTAAATAAGACATATTCCATTTTAATTGTCAAAAATGATAACTTCTTGGGAAAATACAACATCCTGGACAGTGGTGGAAAAAGTACCCAATTTTCATACTTGAGTAAAAGTAAAGATACCTTAATAGAAAGTGACTCAAGTAAAAGTGAAAGTTACCCAGTAAAATCCTACTTGGGAAAAAGTAATAAAGCATTTGGTTTTAAATATACTTAAGAATCAAAAGTAAACATAATTGCTAAAATATACTAAAGTATCAAAAGTAAAAGTATAAATCATTTCAAATTCCTTATATTAACCAAACCAAACAGCACGATTTTCTTGTTTTTTAAATTTACGGATAGCCAGGGGCACACTCCAACACAAATCATTTGTGTTTAGTGAGTCTGCCAGATCAGATGCAGTAGTGAAGACCAGGAATTTTCTCTTTAAGTGAGTGAATTGGACCATTTTCCTGTCCTGCTAAGCATTCAAAATGTACCGAGTACTTTTGGGTGTCAGGGATAATGTATGCAGTAGAATGTACATTATTTTCTTCAGGAATGTGGTGGAGTAAAAGTAAAAGATGTCAAAAATATAAATAGTAAAGTAAAGTACATATACCCCCCAAAACGACTTAAGTAGTACTTTAAAGTATTTTTACTTAAGTACTTTACACCACTGATCCTGGATATGCAAATCGTCCTTATTTTGGGGGGGGATTCACGCAACTTCAATCCGAGCAACAATACATGTCTGTCATGTTCAGTTCCAATCACAGACTAACTACTCAGAGACCTCCATATCGACTGTTATATCTTTCCTCTCTCTGTCTCTCTCTCACACTTTCTGTCTCTCACTTTCTCTCTCACTTTCTCTCTTTCTCACTTTATCTCTCTCTCTCTCTCTCTCTCTCTCTCTCTCTCTCTCTCTCTCTCTCTTTCCCTCTCTGTGTGTGTGTGGACACCTTTTTCTATACTTGTGAGTACCAAAAGTCCTCACAAAAATAGTAAACCAACTAAAACCTCAAATACACCTAAGTTCTCTTGCAACAGGTTGATCAAATTAAGATCCTACATGTGTATCTGTCTGTCTCGCACACCCAAAGAGACACACACACATACACTTTCCCGGGGTCTTGGTAGCAGGACAGAGTGGGAGCTGTTTAGCACGGGGATGAGATGAGATGCCGTTGACATGGAAACCACATGAATTTACAGTGTGGCAAAGTGGTGAAATCACCTTGATGACAGGAACATACAGATCCTTCTCAAATATATCAGGTCATCTAGTGCCAACTGCCATATCCATGACAACATACTAATACAGAACCTAGTATTGAAGAACCTAATGGCTATATGCCAGAGATCAAATACATGGACCAGCTAATAATGTGACACTGGACTGAAGGAGGAGGAGATTACATCTGCAATGAGGGACAGGCAGTAGTGGAAGTCCCATTTTTCAACTTATCCACTCCAGCACACCAGGGCGAGTATCAACACAAAGCATCTCAGAGTAGGAGTGCTGATCTAGGACTTGTCCATATAATCTTATTCATTATGATCTAAAAGGCTAAACTGATCCTAGATCACCACTCCTACTCCGAGACGCTTTGTGAATACAGGCTCAGATATACATGATACAATCACAGGAGTGTAGATACTCATTATATATGACACATAGTAACTTGATGAGGGACATGCTGCTCACCTTTCTTGCGGACCACGTCCTCGGACTCAGGTTTGCGTGTGACAGAGACCACCTTCATCAGCAGGCTGTTGCCCCCCTGTCTGATCAGAGACACCACCTGCTTATGGCCCACCTTCACCACGTTCACTCCGTGCACCTGGAACACACACACGCACGAATGCCACGCACACATATACACACGGCTGGAGGTCAGCAGACAGAGGCCTGAGAGGCAGTGGGGCTAGTCCATGGGGTTGGAGAGGAGATAGGAGGAGAGGAGAGGGCGTGTAGTTACCTCTATGAGGAAGTCTCCTGTCCTAAGCCCAGCCCTCCAGGCCACTCCCTCCACGTCAACAGACTCCAGGTACTGGAGGGCAGGGAATGCAGGTGTTGGGGTGAACTCCTCAATAGGCGTCTCAGCTGGGAATACACAGAGAGAATTACCAAATATCCAAACATGGATAGATGTTTGAACACAAGAAATACACATACAGTATTAATCTTACACTGAATCGTGAGAGTATCACCCACGCACATCTGCCATGGAAAAGAGAACACACCTTAAGCTCATAGAGGTACACATAGAAGTAGATACACACAGCAGCCTGTAAGTGAATGTGTGTTTATAATAGAGTGAGATGGTATAGTGTTTATTTTTATTTATTTCACCTTTATTTAACCAGGTAGGCTAGTTGAGAACAAGTTCTCATTTACAACTGCGACCTGGCCAAGATAAAGCAAAGCAGTGCGACACAAACAACAACACAGAGTTACACATAGAATAAACAAACATACAGTCAATAACACAATAGAAAAAAAGAAAGTCTATATACAGTGTGTACAAATGGCATGAGGAGGTAAGGCAATAAATAGGCCATAGAAGCAAAGTAATTACAATTTAGCAGATTAACACTGGAGTGATAGATGAGCAGATGATGGTGTGCAAGTAGTGATACTGGTGTGCAAAAGAGTAACAAAGTAAATAAAAACAATATGGGGATGAGGTAGGTAGATTGGGTGGGCTATTTACAGATGGACTATGTAGGAACGGTGAGGTGGTGTGACAGGGAGAGACCCTTTCACTCAACCGTATTACTTTAATCACTCTCACACTGAAATTCAGATTACACACACACACATACACACACACACACACCTGAGGATAGAGCTACTGTGAACTACACACACACTACACACACCCTCCATTTAATCCAATTGAGTCCAACTATACCACTTACAAAGGAGAGCTCCGAGAGGCACCTGCAATGTGTGTGTGTGTGTGTGTGTGTGTGGTGTTGTGTGTGTGTGTGTGTGGTGTGTGTGTGTGTGTGTGTGTGTGTGTGTGTGTGTGTGTGTGTGTGTGTGTGTGTGTGTGTGTGTGTGTGTGTGTGTGTGTGTGTGTGTGTGTGTGTGTGTGTGTGTGTGTGTGTGTGTGTGTGACATGGACCCCACTATGAAAGACAATCTATTCAGTTTTATCTGAGGCACATGGGAAGATGGAGGGAGAGAAAGAAGAAGACAAGCAGAAGAGAGGAGAGAGGGAGGGATACATCTAGAGTGGGGGAAAGTTGACATGCTGGAAATTGGAAAAGGAGGAGAAAAAGAAAGCTACATTAGACTCCATGTCAACTGTTTGTTGATCAGGAGGAAAGCTACAGACTAGTCTCTCCCTCTCTCTCTAGCCTTCATAGCTTTAGTGTTTAGAGGTAGGGATAGAAAAAAAGTGGAGTAAGAAAGAGATGTTGAGACAGAGAGCGGGGGAGAGAGAGGCAGGTAGCCTAGCAGTTAAGAGCGTTTGGACAGTAATGGAAAGGTCGCTGGTTCAAAACCCTGATTCAATCAGGTGAAATATCAGTCGATGTGCCATTGAGCAAGGCACTCAACCCTAAATGCTCCTGTACGTCACTCTGGATAAGAGTGTCTGCTAAACGACAAAAATATAAATATAGAGATGGAGGAGCAGCAAACACACTCTGACTCCTGGGTTTGGTGCCCGCGAGGGGTTGCTATAGTAACCAGCATGGGGAGCTGGAACATGCAGTAGTGTGTGTGTGAAGTAGTAGAGGATAAGGACTAATAGTTAAGCTGAGAAAGGAATAAAGAAGAGGGAAGGAAGGGGTGAAAGAAAGAATTAAAGAAAGACGAGAAGAATAGAACAAAAGAAAGACACTGAAGGAATCAATGAACGAGAAGAAATAAAGATAAAAATTGGAGAGAAAGAATGTAATTTCTGTCTCCCTGAATATAATGTGTGAGGAACAGAGGGGATTCAACGGACAGTTCATTTTAAGATGACGCCACCACAAAGACTAGACAGACACACACATACACACACTCGGAGAGAGACAATGTGGTGTTGATCAAAGCCAGTCGTGTTGGTTCATCATAAGTCATACTGTGTGACTCAGTGAAAGAGGTCTAGAAATCCTCACATCAACCCACCACATCTCATACCCCACACTCAGAACACCTGCAGAGGGGCTCACAGACCTGTAATGACACACACACAGACAGCCTATGACATGAAGAAAGTAGCTAGCAGGGCCTTGGAGGCAGCAGTGACAGTGATCAAAACAGCCTGCTTTAGTAATAAGGTATAAAGTCAAGCTTTGTGAAAATATGTGTTTGGAGCTCCAGTCTGGTCCTGGAGATATAGAGAGAGAAGTTGTCTGTTCCAGTCTTATGGCCAAGCACTAAAACACTTGATTAATTAGCAAAGGTATTCACCAATGTGTGTGTGTGAGTGTGTGTGTGTTTTCTACCTTTGGCTCCCCGCAGTACGAAGCCGAAGCCTTCGTTTTCTTTCTTCTGCAGCATAGCATTCTTCTCCTCTATGATGTAATCACTGGAGAGTAGAGAGGAGAGGGACAGCAAGTAAGAGTCCAGCAACAAGTTAACAGAGAGAAGAGACAAAGAGACAGAGGGGGAATGAAGAAAAGGGGAGAGAGAGCCAGGGATGGTAGAGGTGATGTAGGGGTGATGTAGGGAGAGAGGAACAGAATGGCTTTAAAAACAAACACACCTGAACCTCCTTCTCTGATGACCAAATCAACTTAAAAGCCTAGCTCAAGGTTCTCTTGGGGCTGTACAGTACTTAGATTGTGTGTGTGTGAAATGCTGTGTGTGTGTGTGTGTTGTGTTGTGTGTGTGTGTGGTTGTGTTGTTTTGTGTGTGTGTGTGTGTGTGTGTGTGTGGTGTGGTGTGTGTGTGTGTGTGTGTGTGTGTGTGTGTGTGTGGTGTGTTGTGTTGTACAGGATAGTTATGCAAATTGCAATTGTAATTATGTGTAATGCGGGCCTTTCATCACCAGTGTTGTCTGTGTGTTCCCTCCTAATGACTGAAATTCCAGGGATAGGAGATAAGAACAGAGGACTTAGCCTCTCCCATTCAGGAGGAGGAGGAGGAGAAAGAGGAGGAGAAGAGGAAGAAGAGGAGGAGGAGAAAGAGGAAGAGAAGAGGAAGAACAGGAGTGCGTGCTTGCTTGCTTGCAGAGAAATATTAAATTATCTCACGACTATTAAGAGAGTCGTCACAGTGTGTGTGTGTGTGTGTGTGTGTGTGTGTGCGTGCGTGCGTGCGTGCGTGCGTGCGTGCGTGCGTGCGTGCGTGCGTGCGTGCGTGTGTGTGTGAGTGAGTGAGTGAGTGAGTGAGTGCAATATTATGTCAGTTCATACCAGACAATTCAATCCTCAAAAACAACAGCACATGTATTCCCAGCGACATTCTAGCACTCTGTAGCCACACAGTAAAAGCAGCATCATGTCCCATTCTCAGCAACACCCATATACTGTTGACTGACTGACTGTCAGATCCCACGGCTGACACCAGACAGCCCATAGAGTTAGTGAAGCAGAAGAGTGAGAGTGTCAGTGTTGCGAAAGTCTCTCTGGTTAGTAGACATCCCAACACCACACACAAGGGAGATCTGGAGTTTGACCTTGTGTTAACAGTTTGCCACGCCTGCTGCCCAGCCACTTACCCAGGGCAGATAGAGCCCCTGCTGACAGGGCCTGGAGACCCGTGAGAAATACTCCTGTGTCAGGGGGCAGAGGTTGCAGAGATACAGTATCATTTAACTAGAGGACATGCTAAATACAGAGAGATATACGGTTTATAGATATGCCTATAGTTCAACATCTCTTCCTCTCCTCCCTCTCTCAGCCTACATCCTGCATATCCAACTCCAGCTTAAACATTTTCCCCTCCATAGCTCCAGAATACCTTGCTTTATGTTTCCATTCAACCAACCATGTTCTCAATCTCTCTAATGTTGCATTCACAATTCTATTTCATGAACTTCCATTTAGATACAGCTCAACTCAGACATTTTGAAAATATCTTCCATACATTCACATGCAAAAAAACACACACTGTAGCAGAATCATATCACACAATGTATTTATACAGTCTTACATAGAATAATGTTCCATAAACACTCTAAGTAGCAATTCACAGCAGCATGCCAAAGACTTCCATTCACATACAAACTACATTCTATAGACTTCCATTCACATACAACTACATTCTATAGACTTCCATTCACATACAACTTCCTTCCATAGACGTCCATTCACATACAACTCCATTCCATAGACGTCCATTCACATACAACTCCATTCCATAGACTTCCATTCACATACAACTCCATTCAGTAGGACTGTTCCATTCAGCATACAACTCCATTCATAGACTTCCAATTCACATACAACTCCATTCATAGACTTCCATTCACATACAACTCCATTCCATAGACTTCCATTCACATACAACTCCATTCCATAGACTTCCATTCACATAACAACTCCATTCCATAGACTTCCATTCACATACAACTCCATTCCATAGACGTCCATTCACATACAACTCCATTCCATAGACTTCCATTCACATACAACTCCATTCCATAGACTTCCATTCACATACAACTCCATTCCATAGACTTCCATTCACATACAACTCCATTCCATAGACTTCCATTCACATACAACTCCATTCCATAGACTTCCATTCAAATACAACTCATTCCATAGACTTCCATTCACATACAACTCCATTCCATAGACTTCCATTCACATACAACACATTCCATAGACTTCCATTCACATACAACTCCATTCCATAGACTTCCATTCACATACAACTCCATTCCATAGACTTCCATTCACATACAACTCCATCCATAGACTTCCATTCACATACAACTCATTCATAGACTTCCATTCACATACAACTCCATTCCATAGACTTCCATTCACATACAACTCCATTCCATAGACTTCCTTCACATACAACTCCATTCCATAGACCTTCATCACATACAACTCATTCCATAGACTTCCATTACATACAACTCCATTCCATAGACTTCCATTCACATACAATCCATTCCATAGACTTCCATTCACATACAACTCCATTCCATAGACTTCATTCACATACAACTCCATTCCATAGACTTCCATTCACATACAACTCCATTCATAGACTTCCATTCACATAGACAACTACAATTCCATAGACTCCATTCACATACAACTCCATTCCATAGACTTCCATTCACATACAACTCCATTCCATAGACTTCCTTCACATACAACTCCATTCCATAGACTCCATTCACATACAACTCCATTCCATTGACTTCCATTCACATTACAACTCCATTCCATAGACTTCCATTCACATACAACTCATTCCATAGACTTCCATTCACATACCAACTCCATTCCATAGACTTCCATTCACATACAACTCCATTCCATAGACTTCCATTCACATACAACTCCATTCCATAGACTTCCATTCACATACAACTCCATTCCATAGACTTCCATTCACATACAACTCCATCCATAGACTTCCATTCACATACAACTCCATTCCATAGACTTCCATTCACATTACAACTCCATTCCATAGACTTCATTCACATACAACTTCATTCCATAGACTTCCATTCACATACAACTCCATTCCATAGACTTCCATTCACATACAACTCCATTCCATAGACTTCCATTCACATACAACTCCATTCCATAGACTTCCATTCACATACAACTCCATTCCATAGACTTCCATTCACATACAACTCCATTCAAGACTTCCATTCACATACAACTCCATTCCATAGACTTCCATTCACATACAACTTCATTCCATAAACTTCCATTCACATACAACTTCATTCCATCAGACTCTCCCATTCACATACAACTCCATTCCATAGACTTCCATTCACATACAACTCCATTCCATAGACTTCCATTCACATACAACTTCATTCCATAGACTTCCATGCAAGAGATTTGACATTCTCTCCTATTCAGCTGCTGTAGCTCTCACATAATCTTCATGACTCACTATGTACCCATTGTTAAAGCGGTGGAGAACTGCTCTCTCTCTCCCCAGCAACGCTCTGATACCTAGCGCCTCTCTCCTGACAAGCTGACTGACATTTAAACTGAATTTACATCATGACACAGTCCTATAGCAGCTCCTCTTCTACTGTCCTCTCTCTCTGCCTGCACATATGATTTACACGAGAGCTAGCACTCATACGCTCCTTTATTACAGACGTCATATGCAGTACATTTCAGAGACGGACAAGGAAGAGAGGGAGAGACAAACTCAAACACATGCACAAACACACACTCATGTTTTGGTAATGGGAGCTTAGTTTTGTATAATGCAAGCAGAATGCAGTGACCCTGTCTCACCACTAGACAGCAACAGCATCACATAACTCTCATTTACACTCCCCTAAGTATTTATTTGGACAGTGAAGCAAAAACCTTTAATTGTGCTCTATACTCTAGCATTTTGGATTTGAGATCAAATGTTTTACATGAGGTGACAGTACAGAATGTCACCAATTATTTTAGGGTATTTTCATACATATCTGTTTTACTGTTTAGAAATGAAAGCACTTTATGTATTTAGTCCCCCCCCCCATTTGAAGGAGTCATAAATATTTGTACAAATTCACTTATAGTGTAGTACATTTAGTAAACCGTTTAGTATTTGATCAAATATTCCTAGCATGCAATGACTACATCAAGCGTATGACTACAAACTAATTGGATATATTTGCAGTTTGTTTTGGTTGTGTTTCGGATTATGTTGTGCCCAATAGAAATCAAGGGTAAATAATGTATTGTGTCATTTTGGAGTAACGTTTATTGTAAATAATAATATAATATGTTTCTGACCACTTCTTCATTAATGTGGATGCTATCATGATTATGGCTAATCATGACTGAATCGTTACAGAAGAGTATACTGTATATCATACCCCCACAAAATGCTAACCTTCCCTGTTATTGGCAATGGTGAGAGGTTAGCATGTTCTAGGGGCATGATCTTTGTGCATCTGTAACTTTCTGAAATCCAAAATACTGGATATTACAGTGCCAAAATACAGGGCCAAATACAGTTGAAGTCGGAAGTTTACATACACCTTAGCCAAATACATTTAAACTCAGTATCTAGTACTGGGTAGGGCTGGGTCTTCCAGCATGACAACGACCTGAAACACACAGCCAGGGCAACTAAGGAGTGGCTCCGTAAGAAGCATCTCAAGGTCCTGGAGTGGCCTAGCCAGTCTCCAGACCTGAACCCAATATAAAATCTTTGGAGGGAGCTGAAAGTCCGTATTGCCCAGCGACAGCCCCGAAACCTGAAGGATCTTCAGAAGGTCTGTATGGAGGAGTGGGCCAAAATCCCTGCTGCAGTGTGTGAAAACCTGGTCAAGAACTACAGGAAACGTATGATCTCTGTAATTGCAAACAAATGTTTCTGTACCAAATATTAAGTTCTACTTTTCTGATGTATCAAATACTTATGTCATGCAATAAAATGCAAATTAATTACTTAAAAATCATACAATGTGATTTTCTGGATTTTTGTTTTAGATTCCGTCTCACAGTTGAAGTGTACCTATGATAATAATTACAGACCTCTACTTTTTTATTTATTTTTTTATTTCACCTTTATTTAACCAGGTAGGCTAGTTGAGAACAAGTTTCTCATTTGCAACTGCGACTGGCCAAGATAAAGCATAGCAGTGTGAACAGACAACACAGAGTTACACATGGAGTAAACAATAAACAAGTCAATAACATGGTAGAAAAAAAGAGAATCTATATACAATGTGTGCAAAAGGCATGAGGTAGGCAATAAATCGAATAATTACAATTTAGCAGATTAACACTGGAGTGATAAATCATCAGATGATCATGTGCAAGAAGAGATACTGGTGTGCAAAAGAGCAGAAAAGTAAATAAATAAAAGCAGTAAGGGGGGTGAGGTAGGTAAATTGGGTGGGTAGTTTACAGATGGACTATGTACAGCTGCAGCGATCGTTAACTGCTCGGATAGCAGATTTTTAAAGTTGTTGAGGGAGATAAAAGTCTCCAACTTCAGAGATTTTTGCAATTCGTTCCAGTCGCAGGCAGCAGAGAACTGGAAGGAAAGGCGTCCAAATGAGGTTTTGGCTTTAGGGATGATCAGTGAGATACACCTGCTGGAGCGCGTGCTGCGGGTGGTGTAGCCATCGTGACCAGTGAACTGAGATAAGGCGGCACTTTACCTAGGATAGCCTTGTAGATGACCTGGAGCCAGTGGGTCTGACGACGAACATGTAGCGAGGGCCAGCCGACTAGGGCATACAGGTCGCAGTGGTGGGTCGTATAAGGTGCTTTAGTAACAAAACGAATGGCACTGTGATAAACTGCATCCAGTTTGCTGAGTAGAGTATTGGAAGCTATTTTGTAGATGACATCGCCGAAGTCGAGGATCGGTAGGATAGTCAGTTTTACTAGGGTAAGTTTGGCGGCGTGAGTGAAGGAGGCTTTGTTGCGGAATAGAAAGCCGATTCTTGATTTGATTTTGGATTGGAGATGTTTGATATGAGTCTGGAAGGAGAGTTTGCAGTCTAGCCAGACACCTAGGTACTTATAGATGTCCACATATTCTAGGTCGGAACCGTCCAGGGTGGTGATGCTAGTCGGGCGTGCGGGTGCAGGCAGCGAACGGTTGAAAAGCATGCATTTGGTTTTACTAGCGTTTAAGAGCAGTTGGAGGCCACGGAAGGAGTGTTGTATGGCATGAAGCTCGTTTGGAGGTTAGATAGCACAGTGTCCAAGGAAGGGCCGGAAGTATATAGAATGGTGTCGTCTGCGTAGAGGTGGATCAGGGAATCGCCCGCAGCAAGAGCAACATCATTGATGTATACAGAGAAAAGAGTCGGCCCGAGAATTGAACCCTGTGGTACCCCATAGAGACTGCCAGAGGACCGGACAACATGCCTCCGATTTGACACACTGAACTCTGTCTGCAAAGTAGTTGGTGAACCAGGCAAGGCAGTCATTAGAAAAACCGAGGCTACTGAGTCTGCCGATAAGAATATGGTGATTGACAGAGTCGAAAGCCTTGGCCAGGTCGATGAAGACGGCTGCACAGTAATGTCTTTTATCGATGGCGGTTATGATATCGTTTAGTACCTTGAGCGTGGCTGAGGTGCACCCGTGACGTCGGAAACCGGATTGCACAGCGGAGAAGGTACGGTGGGATTCGAGATGGTCAGTGATCTGTTGTTGACTTGGCTTTCGAAGACCTTAGATAGGCAGGGCAGGATGGATATGGTCTGTAACAGTTTGGGTCCAGGGTGTCTCCCCTTTGAAGAGGGGATGACCGCGGCAGCTTTCCAATCCTTGGGGATCTCAGATGATACGAAGGAGAGGTTGAACAGGCTGGTAATAGGGGGTGCGACAATGGCGGCGGACAGTTTCAGAAAATGGTCCAGATTGTCAAGCCAGCTGATTTGTATGGGTCCAGGTTTTCCAGCTCTTTCAGAACATCTGCTATCTGGATATGGGTAAGGAGAAGCTGGGAGGCTTGGGCGAGTAGCAGCGGGGGGGGGGCGGGGCTGTTGGCCAAGTTGGAGTCGCCAGAGGAAGGCATGGCCAGCCATTGAGAAAGGTTTGTTGAAGTTTTCGATTATCACGGACTTATCAGTGGTGACCGTGTTACTTAGCCTCAGTGCAGTGGGCAGCTGGGAGGAGGTGCTCTTGTTTTCCATGGACTTTACAGTATCCCAGAACTTTTTGGAGTTAGAGCTACAGGATGCAAATTTGCTTGAAAAAGCTGGCCTTTGCTTTCCTGACTGACTGCGTGTATTGGTTCCTGACTTCCCTGAACAGTTGCATATCGCGGGGCTCTTCGATGCTATTGCAGTTCGCCACAGGATGTTTTTGTGCTGGTCGAGGGCAGTCAGGTCTGGAGTGAACCAAGGGCTTATCTGTTCTTGGTTCTGCATTTTTTTGAACGGAGCATGCTTGTCTAATATGGTGAGGAAGTAACTTTTAAAGAATGACCAGGCATCCTCAACTGACGGGATGAGGTCAATATCCTTCCAGGGTACCCGGGCCAGGTCGATTAGAAAGGCCTGCTCGCAGAGTGTTTTAGGGAGCGTTTGACAGTGATAGGGGGTGGTCGTTTGACCGCGGACCCGTGGCGGATACAGGCAATGAGGCAGTGATCGCTGAGATCTTGATTGAAGACAGCAGAGGTGTATTTGGAGGGCAGGTTGGTCAGGATAATGTCTATTAGGGTGCCCATGTTTACGGATTTAGGGTTGTACCTGGTGGGTTCCTTGATGATTTGTGTGAGATTGAGGGCATCAAGCTTGAATTGTAGGACTGCCGGGGTGTTAAGCATATCCCAGTTTAGGTCACCTAAACAGAACAAACTCTGAAGCTAGATGGGGAGCGATCAATTCACAGATGGTGTCCAGGGCACAGCTGGGAGCTGAGGGGGGTCGGTAGCAGGCGGCAACAGTGAGAGACTTATTTCTGGAGAGATTAATTTTTAAAATTAGAAGTTCGAACTGTTTGGGCATAGACCTGGAAAGTATGACAGAACTTGCAGGCTATCTCTGCAGTAGATTGCAACTCCTCCCCCTTTGTCAGTGCTATCTTGACGGAAAGTGTTATGTTGGGTATGGAAATCTCAGAATTTTTGGTGGCCTTCCTAAGCCAGGATCGGACACGGCAAGGACATCAGGGTTGGCAAGGTGTGCTAAAGCGGTGAGTAAGGCAAACTTAGGGAGGAGGCTTCTGATGTTGACATGCATGAGGCCAAGGCTTTTCGATCACAGAAGTCAACAATGAGGGTGACTGGGGACATGCAGGGCCTGGGTTTACTCCACATCACCCGAGGAACAGAGGAGTAGTAGGATGAGGGTCCGGCTAAAGGCTATCAAAACTGGTCGCCTAGAGCGTTGGGGACAAAGAATAAAAGGAGCAGATTTATGGGCGTGGTAGATAGATTCTGGGCATAATGTGCAGACGGGGTATGGTGGGGGCACGGGTACAGCGGAGGCAGGCCCAGGCACTGGGTGATGATAAGAGAGGTTGTATCTCTGGACATGCTGGTCTCAATGGGTGAGGTCACCGCATGTGTGGGGGGTGGGACAAAGGAGGTATCAGAGGTACGGAGAGTGGAACTACGGGGTCCATTGCAAACCAAAACAATGATAATGATAACTAGCCTGAACAACAGTATGCAAGGCATATTGAATTTTGAGAGAGACATACATAAAGGCATAAAGTGATTGCAGGTCTTGATTGGGAGAGCTAGCTAAAACAACAGGTAAGATAACAGCAGCTAGTCCACTAACACAGCAACAACAGTAAAAATGGCGACGACTAGGCAGGGAGGGTCGGATTAACTACACACAGATCCTGAGTTAAAGCACAGAGCCGACAGATAAAACACAAATAAACAGAATGGAGTACCGTGAATTAATGGACAGTCAAGCAGGCATCAGCTATGTAGCCAAGTGATCATAGTGTCCAGGGGGCAGCCGTAGATGGAGCAGGGAGGCCTCCACTAAGCTAGCACGCGGGCGTTTAAAGTTAGTAGCCCGGGGGGTGGTCTGCTCAGACGGAGGGGGTCTGCTCAGACGGAGGCCGGTTGAGGGCACAGCGGATGGGGTATTCGTCTGCAGACCAGACGTGGTCGTGTCGACAGAGAATCCAAGCCAGATGGCGATGGCGAAAGAGAGGTTGTGAATTGTAGAATTGTGTTTGCTACCTGGTGCTAGCTTCGTGGCAGTGGCGCTAGCTGCGCTAGCTGCAAGCTAGCTGTGAGGATGAAAGTAGTGGCTCAGGGATTACGGCAGGAACCCGGCGTTGTTGTCGAGAGACAGTCCGATGCTGGTAAATTTGGTGAGTCAATATCTCAGGCTATAACAGGGCTGGTGTCTGTGCAGAAGGTAAAAGCTGCTAGCAGCGGCAAAAAATGGCTAAATTAGCTCTACATGCTTTGTAAGTAGGAAAACCTGCAAAATCGGCAGTGTATCCAATACTTGTTCTCCCCACTGTATCTAGTACTGGGTAGGACCCCCTTTTGCCTCCACAACAGCCTGAATTATTCACGGTGTTGTACGTTAAGAGATGCCCTTCTGCACACCACTGTTTCAAACAGCTGTTATTTGAGCATTTGTGGCCTTTTTGTTAGCTTGAATGAGTCTGGACATTCTCCTCTGACCTCTCTCATAAACAAGGTGTTTTTCCCACAGAACTGCAGCTCACTGAATTTGTTTATTGCACCATTCTCTGTAAACTCTAGAGACTGTAGTGCGTAAAAATCCATCCCAGGAAGGCAGCTGTTTCTGAGATGCTGGAATCACCATGTGTGGCATCAACAATCATACCACGGTCAAAGTTGCTTAGATTACGCATCTTCGCCGTTGTAATGTTTGGTGGAACAACATCTAAAGCTCTCTACTCTATATACTCTATATCTAGAGTTGCAGGCAGCCACATGATTCGCTGTTCGAATGTAACTTTCCTTGATGAGCTAAATCTGGTCTGTAGAGCTGATGGCATGACCTATGTCATTGTGTGGGATAACGTCAGGTTCCACCATGCTCAAATGGTGCAAGCATGGTTTCAGGCCCATCCACAATTTACCACCCTGTACTTACCCCCATACTCTCCTTTCCTTAACCCGATTGAGGAATTTTTCTCCACATGGAGGTGGAAGGTATATGATAGGCGCCCTCACGAACAAGCCACCCTTCTCCAGGCCATGGATGACGCGTGCAATGACATCACGGCAGACAGGTGTCAGGCCTGGATTTGCCATGCCCGAAGATTCTTCCCAAGATGTTTGGCTAATGAAAACATCCATTGTGATGTGGATGAGAACCTGTGGCCAAATCCACAAGACAGGGTTGATGGAAATATAGAAGTACAGTAATCAATCTTTTGTTTTACTTTTTACAGCAAGCCAGTTGAGGAATACTGCAGTTGACCTTCAACTGTTATTTCTTTTTTTGCAGCTAATTATTTTTGCTTTAATTCAAAGGTTTCTTTAAAGATATGAATGCACAATGCAATGTTTTGAACATTGGACAGCCTGTGTTACAAGTGATGACCGTTTTGAGTTTTGTGTCTAGAGTTTTGAAAAATGACCACAAGGTTCTGAATTTAGTGTCAAAGGGATTGTTAAAAACTGTAAGTTGGTTGAATTTTGGCCCGTTCCTCCTGACAGAGCTGGTGTAACTGAGTCAGATTTGTAGGCCTCCTTGCTCGCACACCCTTTTTCAGTTCTGCTCACACATTTTCTATAGGGTTGAGGTCAGGGCTTTGTGATGGCCACTCCAATACCTTGACTTTGTTGTCCTTCAGGCCCATTTTTGCCGCAACTTTGGAAGAAGCTTGGAGTCATTGTCCATTCGAAGACCTATTTGCGACCAAGCTTTAACTTCCTGAACGGATGTCTTGAGATGTTGCTTCAATATATATCCCATAATATTTCCTACCTCATGATGCCATCTAGTTTTGTGAAGTGCAACCAGTCCTCCTGGCCAGCAAAGCACCCCCAACAATGAATGCTGCCACCTCCTACCCGTGCTTCACGGTTTGGATGGTGTTCTTTCGGCTTGCAAGCTCTCCCCCTGTTTCCTCCAAACATAACGATTGGTTCATACATGGGCCAAACAGGTCTATTTTTTTGTTTCAGACAGCAGGACATTTCTCCAAAAAAGTACGATCTTTGTCCCAATGTGCCAGTTTGCCAGACTTTAGTCTGGCCTTTTCATGGCGGTTTTTGAGCAGTGGCTTTCTTCCTTGCTGAGCGGGCCATTCTAGGTTATGTCGATATAGGGACGATATAGGACTTGTTATACTGTGGATATATATACTTCTGCTGTACCTGTTTCCCTCCAGCATCTTCACAAGGTCTTTTTACTGTTGTTCTGGGATTGATTTGCACTTTTCCGCACAAAGTACGTTCATCTCTAGGAGACAGACGCGTCTCCTTCCTGAGCGGTATGACGGCTGCGTGGTCTCATGGTGTTTATATCTTTTCACTGCGTACTATTATTTGTACAGATGAATGTGCTACCTTCAGGATTTGGAAAATTGCCTCCCAGGATGAACCCAGACTTGTGGAGGTCAACAAATTGTTTTCTCTGAGGTCTTGGCTGATTTCTTTTCGATTTTCCCATGATGTCAAAGAACAGAGGCACTGAGTTTGAAGGGAGGCCTTGAAATACATCCACAGGTACACCTCCAATTCAAACAACAATAATATGTCAATTAGCCTATCAAGAAGCTTCTAAAAGCCATGACATAATTTTCCTGGATGTTTCCAAGTTGTTTTAAAGGCACAGTCAACTTAGTGTATGTAAACTTCTGACCCACTGGAGATTGTGAACACAGTGAATTATAAGTGAAATAATCTGTCTGTAAACAGTTGTTGGAAAAATGATTTGTGTCACTCACAAAGTAGATGTCACTATTACATTGTGTGTGTAGTGTGTGTGTGTAAGTGTGTTGATGTGTGTGTGTTGTGTGTGTGTGTGTGTGTGTGTGTGTGTGTGTGTGTGGTGGTGTGTGATGTGTGTTGTGTGTGTGTGTGTGTGTGTGTGTGTGTGTGGGTGGTGTAAAGTGTGTGTGTGTGTGTGTGTGTAAGTATGTGTGTGTGTGTGTGTGTGTGTGTGTGTGTGTGTGTGTGTTGTGTGTGTGTGTGTGGTGTTGTGTGTGTGTAAGTGTGTGTGTGTGTGTGTGTGTGTGTGTGTTAAGATGTGTGTGTGTAGTATGTGTATGCCGTGTGTGTGTGTGCGTGTTGTGTGTGTGTGTATGTGTATCATATTGTGTGCGTGCATGCGTCTTACCTGTATTGAGGTGACGTTGTCGTAAGATCCCACAGTGTAGTGTCTGAACAGTCTCTTGGTGCGGTCCTCTCTTGTCTCTGTAAAACAAGCAATACACTGTCAGTGTTGTGGTTGTGTGTGTGTGTGTGTGTGTGTGTGTGTGTGGTAGTGTGTGTGTGTGTGTGGTGTGTGTGTGTGTGTGTGTGTGTGTGTGTGTGTTGTGTGTGTGTGTGTGTGTGTGTGTAGTGGTGTGTGTGTGTTGATGTGTGTTGTGTGACTGGTCTCCTTTGGTCCCGGGTTGCTAAAAATCGCGAAATCCGACGTCCGTTCCAGGTAAGCAGGACGTCGGGAGATGAATTCAAACAGGCACATAAGAGGCAACGATGAGGCTATTTACCATCAAGTAGTTGGGTTTTGCTAGGGCATTGTGGAAAGGAATGGCGGATGTGCATAAGCTCTGGCTCCAAGGGTCACATGTTCAATCCAGTGCTATGCACTCCGTGATTTTGGGGTTTTAACCCTATCCCGAACCCCCCCCCCCCCCCCCCCCCCCACCTACACACACACACTACTGTTTGTGTGTGGTGTGATGCATGATGTATGTGTGGGTGTGGTGATGGCGAGAGTCAGAGCGAGGAGCATTTTTTTACTGTTTTAAAGTGTGTGTGTGTGTGTGTGTGTTGTGTGTGTGTGTGGTGTGTGTGTGTTGTGTGTGTGGTGTGTGTGTGTGTGTGTGTGTGTGTGTGTGCTGGTGTGTGTGTGGTGTGTGTGTGTGTGGTGTGTGTGTTGTGGTGTGTGTGTTTACTACTGCTGTTGAGTGGATGAATATTTGTTTCTTGACATTCACTCCACCCTGTCTGTCTGTCAGTTTGAGTGAGTGACAGCTGCCAGCTTTGTCCAATACAACAGTATTCCAGAGTTTCTCAACACCAAAGCACAGGAAGACCAAACAACCCCCCTCTCTCTCTGTCTCCACTGCTTGCTCCATCACCTACACTCCTCACAATCACTCTCTCTATCCTCCCACGACCCTTTCTCCACCCACCTCTCTATTACCCCTCTTGTCATCTTCTTCCCGATTCCACTTTATGCCCCTCTCTCCATCATTCTGTCCCCCTTTCAAACCTTCTCTCCTTCATTCTCATTTACTCTCCATAAATCTCTCCATCTCTTTATCCCCCTCCCTCCACCCCCCATCTCTACCCCTCTCTCCTTTTCTCTCTCTAATAGTGGTGTCTCTGTCTGAGGTGTTAATGGGTACAGGCCCACTAGCCTTACTCTCAATAAAAATGCATAGACTTCCCCCATTCCCCTCCACTCCAAAAACTCACACGGATGTGTGTGCCTGCCCTCACACACACACAAAGAAGCCGAGGATTAGGCTGACTGAGCCCCCACACACACACACTTCCTTCCCCTTCCCTAAGATCATATAATGACAGTGTGATGTGGGTTAAGGGGAGAGGGGAGGTTTTAGTTATATTTGGGGGAGAAGGTCAAAGATGAGTCAACACATCAGCGGCGCTAGAGTACTGCTTCCCTTTATACTTCACACACACACAGGCACACACACAATGGCTGGAAATACATCAAACATATCAGACGTTATTGTATGTGTATGAGTGTGTGAGTCAGTGTGTGTGTGTGTGTGTGTACAGGATGGTACTAGCAGACGCAGTGTAAGTGTGTGTAATGTGGGCCAGTGTCGCCTGATGCCTGCAGCCCACAAGCATCTAAAGACTGGGCTCAGATAGCACTGATAACCTGGACTACACCTCCACCCACACACACACACACACAGAGGCTTGGGTGTTAACCTTTACCCCTGTCTCTTATACACATCTAGATGTGTATAAGAGACAGCCCATACACCTCCACCCACACACACACACACACACA
>NC_036842.1:76349526-76361446 GCF_002910315.2 Salvelinus sp. IW2-2015 | reverse complement strand
CTCTCTCTCCTTCTCTCCCTCATCTTCCTATTCCTTAGGAGACCAGGTGTGGCCACGGTTCCGCTCAGGGGAGAGGAGAGGAAAACTGCATCTTTCCTCAACTACACTCTGTGACCAACAAATTACTCAGGCCTAGAGAGATATTTCCTTTTCCCAAAATTTTTATACTTCAATACAAAGAATTTTAAACTAATTAAATAGCTTCTTGAAAGGAAAAGATTCGAATATTTGTTGGCTGTTGAAAAGCCAGCAATATTTGCAGTTTTGGCAGCCAATATTGTGCCTCCTTGCCACCACAGCCTGAGGACAGCAAGTTCGAAAAATGCAAAGCTAATCGTGGATAATTACTCTCCCATTTTATGTCCTACTAGTTTTGTTTTTTGCTTTACGTACCAGGTTCATGTGTTTTCTCACGTCATTTCTGTACACTGGGTCAGTAAACTCTTGTGCTTTAATTGTATTGTTTTCCTGATTCATATTAGTTTTGTAGCATGTGTATAACTAGGTAATCCTCATGTCCCACTATACTAATTATTTCTTACTGTTTTAGTCCCACCATTATTATATATAAATATATATATTTTGTTGATATATATATACCATTAAATATACTTTTATTTAAAGGTTTTCCCCGATATCGCTAGTACTTTGACAATGTAAAGTAATAAATATAACTTGCCATGTCAATTAAAGTCAATTAAGCTTGAAATTGAAATTGAGAGAGACGAGAGAACGACGAGAGAGACGAAGAGAGAGAGAGAAGAGAGAGAGCAGATGAGAACTGATGAGACGAGGAAAGATAGACGGAGAGACGATGACGATGAAAGAGAGAGACGAGAAGGAGAGAGAGAGAGATGAGAGAGAGAGAGAGAGAGAGCAAGAGAGAGAGAGAGAGAGAAGAGAGAGAGAGAGGAGAGAAGAGAGAAAGAGAGCTGGAGACAACGAGGGACAGACAGGACAGACAGACAACAGACAGACAGACAGGAAGACAGACAGACAGACCAGACAGACAGACCAGACAGACGACAGACGACAGAGCAGACAGACAGGACAGACAGAACAGACAGACAGACAGACAGAAGACAGAACAAGACAGACAAAACAGCGCAGTACCATTCAAAGTTTGGACACACCTACTCATTCAAGGGTTTTTCTTTATTTTTATTTTTTTTTCTACAGTGTAGAATAATAATGAAGACATCAAAAATCTGAAATAACACACACACCAAAAAAGTAGCCACCCTTTGCCTTGATGACAGCTTTGTACACTCTTGGCATTCTCTCAACCAGCTTCACGAGGTAGTCACCTGGAATGCATTTCAATTAACAGGTGTGCCATGTCAAAAGTTAATTTGTGGAATTTCTTTCCATCTTAATGCTTTTGAGCCAATCAACTGTGTTGTGACAAAATAGGGGTGGTATACAGAACATAGCCCTATTTTGTCAAAGTCCATATTATGACAATAACAGCTAGGAGTGTGCTACTTTGAAGAATCTGAAATATAAAATATATTTGGATTTGTTAAACACATTTTTGGTTAATGCATGATTCCAGTTTTGATGTCTTCACTATTATTCTACAATGTAGAAAATAGAACCAATTAAGAAAAACTTGAATGAGTAGGTGTGTCCAAACTTTTGACTGGTTCTGTACATTGCACGTGTAGCATATCCTTCATTCACTTAAAGTAGAGCATCAAACTGATGTGAAATGGTGGCATTATGGTGACAACGTGGCTCTAGTATAGGAACATTAATAGATGAGGACAAAGTGTCTGTCGGTTCTCCTGTGCAGACAAACACAAAGACACCAGATGGACTGAGAAGCACCGGGAACATCTCCCAATCTGTCTTAGAGCTTCAGAATCTGGGAGGAGATTTGAAGCAGATGCTTTATTCACACACGCACACGCACATGCACACACACACACACACAGAGAAAGATAGATTGGCTTGGAGCCATGGCATTGTTCAGATAGATTAGCACACTCTGCCAACAACAGTGCATATAAATACAGGCCATTAAGCTGTTGAACTCTGACCCCCTCTGCTGATATTTTATAAACAATGCATAATATTGTATACTACCCTCGGTGGGAGGAGGGGATCAGTGTCCTCTTAAGGATCCGCCCCTTTTTTTCAATTCTCGCCTAAAATGACATACCCAAATCTAACTGCCTGAAGCAAGGATATGCATTTTCTTGACACCATGTGAAAGGAAACATGAATTAATGTAGGAGAATATAACACATTAGATCTGGTAAAAGATAATACAAAGAAAAAAAACATGCGTTTAAAAATATATATAATTGTACCATCATCTTTGAAATGCAAGAGAAAGGCCATAATGTATTATTCCAGACCAGGAGTAATTTAGATTTTGGCCACTAGATGTCAGCAGCGTATGTGCAAAGTTTTAGACTGATCCAACGAACCATCACATTTCTATTTGAAATGTTGTATCAAGACTGCCCATGTTACGTTCGTCGTTTGAATGAGGAGACCAAGGTGCAGCGTGGTAGGCGAACATCTTACTTTTATTCAAATGAACACCGAAAAACAACAAAATACAAAACAAACGTAAAGTTCTGCAGGCTACACAGCAACTATACAAAATCAAGATCCCACAAAATAAGGTGGAAAAAAGGCTGCCTAAGTATGATCCCCAATCAGAGACAACGATAGACAGCTGCCTCTGATTGGGAACCATACCCGGCCAACAAAGAAGTAGAAAACATAGATTGCCCACCCTAGTCACACCCTGACCTAACCAAATAGAGAATTAAAAGGATCTCTAAGGTCAGGGCGTGACAGCCCAAATGTGTCTAAATGGTTTATTAATACATTTTCAAGTTCATAACTGTGCACTCTCCTCAAACATTAGCATGGTCTTTTTTCACTGTAATATCTACTATAGATTTTGGACAGTGCAGTTAGATTAACACAAATTTAAGCTTTCTGCCAATATCAGATATATCTATGTCCTGGGAAATTTTCGTATAACTTACAACCTCATGCTAATCACATCAGCCTACATTAGCTCAACCGTCCCGTGGGGGACACACCAATCCTGTTGAGATTTTAACAGGTCCTTGAACTCAGATTACCTGTATTTATACGCAATGTTGTTGGCAGGGTTTGCCAATCTATCAGAACAATGCCATGGCATTGTCCCCATGTTGGGAAATAATATATTTGAAAGGGTAGATTTGAAATTATATGTCACCAATTACTGTTGCAAAAGAGTAAAAACAAAAAAAAAGTATGATCTTTTACCTAATTGTGGCACTATAAACACGCGCTGGGAACACACCATTTTAAAAGCACAGGGCTTGTGTAAGGTGCCATGCCTTAACTTCTGGGAATTATATACATATGAAACCAGTTGCTCTCTGGTTTGGGTAGCAAGTCACTGTGCCAAAATGGCTAAACGGATTTTCAAGCCTTAAAATGACCTTACTATTCAGGGCTTTCAAGTTATGGAGTAATTGTTTTTTGTAAGACAGACACAGACAGGTGAGGACACTTCAAAATAATTTTCCCATTCACTTTTACTATTGTAAGTGATGAGCTAGCCCAACGGCGCATGTGGAGGATGCATAAAAGGTGTTACGCGGAGTGGAACAGGGGAACCCACGAGCAGACCTAGACGAGGAGACTGGGATAAAGTAACCAAGGTATTTATTGAAACACAAGGGGGAGATGGAGTGCAGGTCAGGGGAAGCTTGGCCGTGTTGCTGGAAACCAGGTGCGGAGGCTGAGGCTTGAGCGAGAGGGGTTGAGACAGGGTAAGCAGATCCAAGGGAGTAGAAGAGTGGGGAATCCAGAACAGAGTAGCAGGATAACAAGACGTGGGACTGGAGACAGGGGCCAGAGTCAGAGCGGGCAGAACTGTAGCGGAGTGGATAACAGCGTCAGGCAAGGAAAACAGGCACAACTGGATAACAGGATCTGAATAGTAACAAACGGCTAGAAACATAGACTGACTAAGCAGAGATTACTGGGGGAGTGGCGGCAGGTCAAGGAGACACAGGATGAGCAGTAGAGGGCGTTGCAGGAGCAGATGTGACACAAGGTAATGTCAATGGAGAAGGAAATACATTGCTCTACAAAAACCATTAGGTTGTACACTTTCCCTGCATACTAAATGTTTGCACTTTTGGTGTCTTGACCTACATTGCATACTCTATAAATATGACCATAGTGCATGATTTATGGGGGGGGGGGGATTCTTATGACACTGCCAGCAGTAACATTTGAGTTAGACAAGGCCTGTATCTTTCAAATGATATGTCACTTTTTATTTTCTGATGGCATTGTATTTTGATCCCCCAAACTCAACGGGCCCAGTACAGGACCCCAAACAACCGCTCAGAGTTTATCAGTAAGAAGTGGCTCTATAAAGTGCCTGAAGTAAAGAGGGATTTCAATGAAGGTGGTGGTGTTCAGACTTAAGGTAGAGTCGATTTACGTGGCAATCTAATTAGCATAATAAAACATACAATCTGTCCGTTTTATTAGCATAATAAAACATACAATCTGTCCGTTTTATTGGATGCATCTCAATCCACCACATCCACCAATGTCGCACTTCCAGATCTGCGGCGAAAGGTGGCAGAGTTAGAGTGGTGTTTATCAGACCAGGAGACATCCTGAAAATTGGTCTTCTCACGTCTGTAGTGTCTGAACGTCTGTAGCGTCTGAACAGTTTGGGCTACACACTAATATGACACTTCTGTGGAAAGGTGAGTCTCTCACAAACATGATAGTCTTATATCTCTCAGATATTAGACGGACACTTCAGAACAAATTTCCTTTTGATTTTTTGGGGACTATCTGTTGTTCCATGTAGTGAATCTGTTATTCAGTGCGTTTCTATTGGCTAATAGCATTAAGGCCAAATTACATTTTTCATCAAAAATGTTTATTTTTATTTTTATATTCTTCATATAATTCCAAATCAAATTGCTAAATGATCCTTGGTATGACCTTCTTATAACTATTCCAAATAACTTAGTAGAACCCCCCCCTCCCCGGCTTAGAGAGGGCTTAGACTGTAGAGGGTTTAAGACATGGCATCTGTGGCAATAAAACCACTTTAAACAAAAACGGTCAGCATATTAAATACATGCATTATTAATATTCAGTTTTCTGTGAAAGCTAAGCCAATAGCTGAAAAAAACAGGAAATTCAAATGACCTCCTCAACTTGAACTGTACACTTACTAACACGTATGGTGGAGTGTGTGTGTGTGCCCACGTAGCACTGCTTCTTTCTTGCCAGGATGCAAGAGCTGTTCTGTCCTTTGAAGGACGCAAGGCGCTTCACCTCAATTAACACACACGTACGTACCCCTACAACCTCACCTGGGTGTTTCTCTGTTGGCCATGCATTATCTGCCTCCACTCTCTCCAGTTGTAAGCCAGTAACATGGCCAGCTGGCTGAATCACCTTGCTGACCTCCAGCTCACACAACAAGCCCAGCTAAACTATACCTGCTTTAACACACTCACCTCTGGCACACACCTGACCTAACCCAGCGCACGCACGCACGCACGCACGCACGCACGCACGCACGCACGCACGCACACACACACACACACACACTATAGGTCCCTTAAGGAGTGTGGACAGTGCACTCGGTAGGGTCCCTATAAGCAGCATGGACATGGTCCTGTATAAGTGGGTCATAGATAAGGGGGAACCTAAACCTCTACTTCAGACAGTCTTCAAAGACACACACTGTAATGAGAACATGATAAAATCACCCTTTAATTTTCTCGCTTTATCTTTGTCTCACAATGGTCCTGTCTTTAATGTGTTTTAGACAGCGGCATCACATATGACTGACCCATTTCCATACAGAGGAGAGAGAGAGAGAGAAAAGAGAGAGATATATTATCCTTACAGAAAAGAAACACACTCTGTCCCTTTAGTATTTAGAATTGACTTAAAAAATAAGAAACATTGATTTTAGAATTAGAATAATTTAGGCTATAATAGGATGAAGTTAGAGATGGTCAGAGGGGAGGGGTAAGGGAAGGGACACAGAGGACAAAAGATACAGTACAATACCAAGCCAATGTACCAAAGGAAAAAACAAAAGCAGGAAATATGTTATTTTAAACACATGCATGCACAGTTGTAGTCTATGTGTGTCTGGTACAGTTACTTTGACAACAGATGGAGCATGTGATCCCCCAGCTATTTCTGTATCCATCACTGAAAATTATTGTGTGAAAAGAAACAACTTGTAAAAATGTGAAAAGTGTGGTTTGTAAATTCAGGAGTTCAGGAAGAGAGAATAGGAGGAGGGATATATGTAAAGAGAGGGAAGGAACAAATGGAGGTGGACGAGAGAAAAAATGTAATAACAGGTGAAGAAGTAGAAAATAAAGAGTGCAGAAGATTGATAGAGTGAGATAGCGGTAATGGAAGAGATGGAGGAGGGTTGAACACTGTGATGTGACAGTTATTTCACAGCGGAAAACAGTTAATAGGTCCACATTCAGCCAGTCAAAGTTGTCAGCTCATTTGACTCAGCTTTACACCAAGACTGACTGTCATTACACAAAGAGAAAGAGAGAGAGCGAGAGAAAGAGAGAGAGCGAGAGAGAGCATTTGAGGAAAAGGGGAGACAGCCAGAGAGAGTGAGGGTGAAAGAAAGATGGAGAGAGACATACTGTAAGAAGAGGGAGAGACAGATTCTTTCTGGCTGGGTCCTCACATTGTAGCCTTTAAAATATATATACACTACCGTTCAAAAGCTTGGGGTCACTTACAAATGTTGTTGCTTTTGAAAGAAAAGCACATTTTTTGTACATTAAAATAACATCAAATTGATCAGAAATACTTTTTAATTTTTTTTTAATTTTAAATTTAAAAAAAAACTTTTTTACGGTAGAATATATACAGTATATACTGTATATATACTGTATATATATATATATATATATATATATATATATATAGAGAGAGAGAGAGCCAGAGACAGAGTGAGTGACTGCTTCTGAATGTGAATCTAAACCCAGCAAGCATTTTATGTGGGAGCTGTTATTATTTGAAAGTATTTGATCTGAATATTTGACCCAGGTCTAGATGAGAGCCATACATACCCTGATAGAGCCCATGATGCATAGAATAGGGCTGCTCTGCCTTGACAATGGTTACTACCCCATATATCCTTCTGCAGAGAACTGGCAGGTCTGACACTAATACAGGGCAACAATCCATCCCCAAACTCCTACTGCCTGTCTATGACACTACCCTCCACTACCCACACTGCTCCCAGACGTCCATCACTAACTACTGTACTCCTACAGTACCTTCACTGCTCCCTCTGCCCTACTCACTCACTCCCTAGCTAGTTACCCCCACTATCCAGCAACCACAATAGTACATCCTAAACTGTGCACACTAATCTGTCAACATTCTGTATACGGCCAGGTACTCTAACAAAATGAATCTATAGATCTGAACCAATCACATCCACTTCACTATAACTCTAACCACATTGGATTTACTATAGCTGTAAACAATCCCATCCACTAGCTGGAACAGTAATGCAACTGTAATGAACAGCAACTTAATTGTTTGATTGTGCCCCATATTCTGCTCTAATTATGCCAGAAGGGTCTTTCTGACCTGGACTAATGTCCCTAACACCCCCGTATAAAGCAGCAGGACGGCTTTGAGTAATCCAGGTCTTTTCCTGCTCAAAATGTCCAGCCGCCAATTCCTAAAATCCACATTCCCATTGTTTCAAAAAGTCAAGGATCATGCCAAGGAAAATTATATGGAAGCAATTCCACTTGAATTCCTTATGAATACCTGTCTCTATATCTTCTCAACGTGTATCTGAGTTCCTCTCTCCTATCTTTTAGCCGTCCGTCCGTCTTTCCTTTTCTCTCTATTTCTGTGGCCAGTTGGTTCATTATCTGTATAGCTCCCTCTTTCTTTCACTCTCCTCCAGTTTCTCCCTCTCTGTGTTCGCGCGCGCACGCTCGTGTGTGTGTGTGTGTGTGTGTGTGTGTGTGTGTGTGTGTGTGTGTGTGTGTGTGAGGCAATCCAAAAAATACCTTGGTTCTCTCTAAGAAGAGAAAGAGCTTTAAAGAGCATATATAACACACACACACACACACACACACACACACACACACACACCACACACACACACACACCACGCACACGCACACGCACACGCACACGCACACGCACACGCACACGCACACACACACGCACACACGCACACACACACAAATAAGTGTTGTCCTGGGTTTGGGTTGAAAGTATGATTAGTCATGCACTAATGTGATTAGTCATCACATCAACATCAACTGTTCAGAGAACACGGTCGAATTGCTGCAAAGAAACCACTACGAAAGGACACCAATAATAAGAAGAGATTTGCTTGGGCCAGGAAACACGCGCAATGGATATTAGACTAGTGGGAATCTGTCCTTTGGTCTGATGAGTCCAAATAGGATATTTTTGGTTCCAACCTCCGTGTCTTTGTGACACGCAGAGTAGGTGAACATATGAAGCAATAAGGAGGAGGTGTGATGGTGTGGGGGTGCTTTGCTGGTGACACTGTGAGTGATCTATTTAGAATTCAAGGCACACTTAACCAGCATGGCTACCACAGCATTCTGCAGCGTTACACCATCCTATCTGGTTTGTGCTTAGTGAGATTATAATTTGTTTTTCAACAGGACAATGACCCAAAACACCTCCAGGCTGTGTTAGGGCAATTTGACCAAGAAGGAGAGTGATGTAGTGCTGCATCAGATGACCTGGCCTCCACAATCCCCCAACCTCAACCCAATTGAGATGGTTTGGGATGAGTTGGACCGCAGAGTGAAGGAAAAGCAGCCAACAAGTGCTCAGCATATGTGGGAACTCCTTCAGGACTGTTGGAAAACATTTCAGGTGAAGCTGGTTGAGAGAAGGCCAATAGTTTGCACAGTTGTTAACGAGGCAAAGGGTGGCTACTTTGAAGAATCAAAAAAATTAAATATATTTAGATTTGTCTAACCCTCCTGTTGTGTTCGTTTCATGTTAATGAATTCTGTGTTCCCGGTCCAAAATGACCGCCCCATTATAGCTGATTATAAATCCATAATAACACATATATTATCACCTAATGTTGTGTTAGATCTTTTTAGCAACTTAAGTTCTTGTGAACATTACAAGTTTTGAATTGCTATTTATGGCCTGTAGGCCTCATTGACCTGAGCTCATACAACTCGTTTTTTTGAGTAAAACAAAGCATAATGTATGGATTGTTTTGACTATAACAAATACTCAGATAAAACATATTGTGCTATTTATCACAGACTACTTTGTGTAAGTTTAACAAGGACTCTCCTCCTCACCAGTGTCATGATCAAAGATATGATCAAGAGCCTCACATACAGTATACCGTTTGGTCATTGTGCTGCCATAGAATGAATTGTGAGCAAGGCCTCAAAAAAGCTTCATATACCAGAGCTACGAGAAAAGTTCTATATATTATTGAAACAATGTTACGATTGTTTGTGAGAATGCCAACAGGTGTGGTTCCCGTGGGGGAAAGATTCTATTGGGGAAAGGTTCCCATGGGGGTTGCCATGGAAACCAAGAAGGGAAGTGAGAGGTGTGTGTGCTCAAACACACATGCATGTGGGGGTATGGGAGAGGAAGTGTGTCCATCTGATGAATGGGCATGTGCCTGAACTCAATGTTATACACTAATTGTAGTCTCACCCATTCATTTCTAATGACCGGTCATTTTTGACCGGGAACACCACAGGTGTACAAAGTTAAATAAAACACCCAAGATTTTATTAATATCATCCAAATGTATTTTGTGTGTTCAGATGCCCTGTGTGGACAAAGTCATGGAACCTTATGACAATCAGAATAAAATAACTACATTTTTCAGAGAGAAAACGTGTAAATCGGTCCAATTCGACCGGAACACAGCAGGAGGGTTAACACTTTTTTGGTTACTACATGATTCCATATGTGTTATTTCATAGTTTTGATGTCTTTACAAAAAATATATAGGGGATTGGAAATGATGCAGACAATTACATTGATGGAAGTTACAATCTATCTGCAATTTAAAGCTGATCTACCCCACACCCATTTTTTTTAAATACATGTCCTCCTACAATTGCTCCCTCCTCCCTCCCTCCTCCTCCTCCCCCCTCCTCCCTCCTCTCCCTCCCCTCTCCCTCCCTCCCTCCCTCCCTCCCTCCCTCCCTCCGTTCTTCTTCTCTCTTTCTCTCTCTTCTTTTCTCTCCTCCCTCTCTCTCTGGCTATGCTAATATCTCTGCTGACTTACAGGTAACACTAAGACTAAGAGTGTTACTTACAGTGTGTGTGTGTGTGTGTTTTAGAATTAGCATATTGCCTCCATCAGAGGCTAATAACCCATAAACATTTATTGCTGTAAGCAATCACAACTGGATGGGATCAATAGTGCTATGTCTGTCAGAGATTTGGATTTACCTAAAGAAAAGTGAGTATTGGTCTCATCAGGTTCTCCTATACACATCTGCCTAAGGTCATGCCATGATTCATTGACTGACTTGGCGATTAGATTTGTTAGCATTGTATTATGTTGTCTGTATCTCATTTCTTCTTCTTGTCCCTCTTTTTGTACTAAAGTATCTCATCATATCATCAGTTCCTCCCATGAGTTCCTTTCTGTTAGTAAAAGGAGAGAGGCGTGTTAACGTGCATGACCTTGTAAACATAGCACTTTAGAGCTTCTGTATGAGTG
Source organism: Salvelinus sp. IW2-2015 (assembly GCF_002910315.2). Lineage (NCBI taxonomy): Eukaryota > Metazoa > Chordata > Actinopteri > Salmoniformes > Salmonidae > Salvelinus > Salvelinus sp. IW2-2015. The sequence continues at coordinate 76,350,678 of NC_036842.1, read as the reverse complement.
TGATTATTACTGCCTCATCTCAGAGCTCTGGGGTCAAATGCAGCCCTAGCTAGTTATTACATATGTGTGTGTGTGATGCCTCCTCAATGCCCACAACTCGTTCTTCTGCCTGCTCTCTCTTCTTTTCTTTTCTCTCTCAACCATGACTCCCTTTTCTCTCCTGTTGCAGAGGTCATGTGATTACCATTCCAGGAGAGTAGAGAAAGAGCTAGAGAGTGAGGTATAGACATAGAGGAAGGGGAGGAAGGAGAGACTCCCGGCTAAAAATAGAGCAGTCTGTATCTGACTGGTGATTCATAAGGCTGTGAGTCATTCAACTAGTCAGCACTGAGGAGGCACGGAGGGAGGGAGGAAGGGAGGGGATGGAGACAGGGATGGAGCGAGTGAGAGGACAAAGGGGAAAGAGATGAAAGGGAAGAAGGAGGGAGGAAAAGAGAGAAAGAAAATAGATAAATAAACCATTAAGAAATGTCAAACCTTGTTACTAAAACTAAATAGTAGTCGGTCAGCAACACAACTTAGATTAAAAAGCGCACACATACAAACAAATGCAAACACCTATACACCCACGGCAGCAGCTTTAAGCTGAAAAAAAAGGTTTTCCCGTAATTTAATCCTCCCGTGTATGATAGTTTTTGCCTGCCTCACTAACAACGCCTTTTGCCTATTCCCTGCCTGTACTTTAGCCTATCAGATTTCCTGTTATCAAACTATTGCCTTATTGTCACGCCCTGGCCATAGAGAGGCTTTTATTCTCTATTTTGGTTAGGCCAGGGTGTGACTAGGGTGGGCATTCTAGTTTCTTTATTTCTATGTTTTCTGTTTCTATGTTTTGTCTATGTCTATGGTTCTCAATCAGGGACAGCTGTATATTGTTGTCTCTGATTGGGAATCATACTTAGGCAACCTGTTTTTCCACCTTAGTTGTGGGTAGTTATCTGTGTTAGTGGCCTGTATAGCCCTAGTCAGCTTCATGTTCGTTTTTGTTGTTTCTTGTTTTGTTGGYGACATTTATTACATTAAAAGAAAATGTACGCCTACCACGCTGCACCTTGGTCCGATCATATCCCTGACGACGTTCGTGACACTTACAGTGGGGAGAACAAGTATTTGATACACTGCCGATTTTGCAGGTTTTCCTACTTACAAAGC
>NC_036842.1:76319887-76348261 GCF_002910315.2 Salvelinus sp. IW2-2015 | reverse complement strand
CTGATGTATCATTAGATACTTATGTCATGCAATAAAAATGCGCAAATAATTAATTTAAAATTCTTAAAAATCATACAATGTGATTTTCTGGATTTTTGTTTTAGATTCCTTCTCTCACAGTTGAAGTGTACCTATGATAAAAATTACAGACCTCTACATGCTTTGTAAGTAGGAAAACCTGCAAAATTGTCAGTGTATCAAATACTTGTTCTCCCCACTGTATCTCCTGGACGACGTTACTAGCCTGCCTGTACTGTTGCCTTTTTGGACCCCTGTGCATGACCTTCTGCCTGCCCCTGGAACCAGCTACCTGCCTCCTCCTGTGGTCAGTTTCAATAAACACCTGCTGCACCCTGCGCTTGAAACCAGCTCTCTGTCTCCCCTCGTGTTCATTACAAGAGTAACTTTAACTCTATGTAGACTGGGACCAAATGTTATCTGAAACATTGTTGAATTCAATTCTATAGGAGTTAAATTAACACTTATTTTTACTGTGTATTCTCCTCCCTTTCTGCATCATATGATTTTTTAAATTAATCTTTATTTAACTAGGCAAGTCAGTTAAGAACAAATACTTATTTACAATGACAGCCTAGGAAAAGTGGGTTAACTGCCTTGTTCAGGGGCAGAATGACAGATTTTCACCTTGTCAGCTCGGGGCTCGATCTAAGAACCTTTCGGTTACTGCCCCGGCACTTGCACTGTCCACTTTCCTCCCGGCCGGCTCGGCCCTACCCTCCTGCTGTGTGACTCATTGCGAGCTTACAGAACAGGGTTGCGGGCAAAAATTGACAAACAAAACTCCCGGAGGACCTATCATCATTTAACTCTTTCCTCTCTACCTCGACCCCTCGGACCTCAAAAACGACAGTATCTCTTCTTAAATTTCCAAAACACTTGAGCGTGCTGTCTCTGACCAACTCTCTCATCATCTCTCTCAGAATGATCTTCTTGACTCTAACCAGTCAGGCTTCAAGATGGGTCACTCAACCGAGACTGCTCTCCTCTGTGTCATGGAGGCTCTCGGCACTGCCAAAGCTGACTTTCTCTCCTCTGTTCTCATCCTCCTAAATCTGTCAGCTGCCTTGAACAACATAAACCATCAGATCCTCCTCTCCACCCTCTCAGGCTCAATTACTTTTCTCTTTCCCCCCCTTCTTTGCGTGCCTGGTAGATATCTCAGCTTGGATGTCAGCCCACCACCAAAAGCTCAACCTTGACAAGAAGGAGCTTCTCTTCCTCCCGGGGAAGCCATGTCTGCTCCAAGACCTCTCCATCACGGATGACAACCCCACAGTGTCCCCCTCCCAGAGTGCAAAGAACCTTGAGAATGGACAACACCCTGTTGTTCTCTGCAAACATCAAAGCAGTGACTCGCTCCTGCATGTTCAAGCTTTACAACATCCGTAGAGTACGACCCTACCTCACACAGGAAGCAGCGCAAGTCCTAATCCAGGCACTTGTCATCTCCGATCTGGACTACTGCAACTCGTTGTTGGCTGGGCTCCCCACTTGTGCCAGCAAACCCCTGCAATTTATCCAGAACGCTGCAGCGTGCCTGGTATTCAATCTCCCTAAGTTTCCCCCTGTCCTACGGACACTCCACTGGCATCCAGTCAAAGCTTGCATCCACTACAAGAACATGGTACTTTCCTACGGAACAGGAAGAGGAACTGCCCCTCCCTACCTTCAGGCTATGCTCAAATCCTACACCCCAACCGAGTACTCTGTTCTGCCACCTCTGGTCTCTTGGACCTCCCACCCCTGGACCTCCCGCTAAGCCTCGTCAATGTTATTTTCTGTCCTGGCACCCCAATGGTGGAACCAGCTTCCACCTGAAGCTAGGACAGCAGAGTCCCTGTCCATCTTCCGAAAACATCTGAAACCTTACCTCTTCAAAGAATATCTTAAATAATGCCACAGCAACCCCCCCCCTCTATTTTGTGAACTAACATTCGTACTAGACTTTTTCCCCCTTACTAGCTCTGACTTTGCTGATAGCTACTTAAAACATGTAATTACGACTGAGATATGTGGTTGTCCCACCTAGCTGAATGAATGCACTAACTGTAAGTCACTCTGGATAAGAGCATACTCTAAATAACTCTAATGTAAATGTTAAATACATCACTCATTGTTGAGTTAATGAATTCAATCAATATCCTTTTCTTTCTCGCTCTCACTCTCTCAATCAGTGACTCCCTCCTTCTCCCCTTCTCTTTCCCTTCCCTTCATCCCTCTGTCCTCTCCCCCTTCCCTCTCTCCAATAATCTCTTTCTCCCCTTTTTTATCTCTCCTACCTGCAGTAAATGATAAAATGTCCTCCCCAGATGAATGTCCACTTGGCGATGTGGTTGTGCGCAGGTGTGTCTGTGTGTGTGTGTCTGCGTGTGCATGTGTGTTTGTCTGCATGTGCGTGTGTGTGTGTGTGTGTGTGAGAGAGGTGTCACAATAAATAACAGATTCACTGATGGCCTGACCCTGGCCTTAACTCTACCCCTATCCATCCCCCTATCTCTTTCCCTCTCTCTATCTATCTCTCTCTGACCCTGACTAAAACCTTATCACCAAATCAACACAGAGAGGTGGAAAGGGAGAGAATGGGGGGAGAGAGAAAAAGAGAGAGAAAGAGACAGAGGGAAAGAGAGACAAAGACAGTTGGATAGATTAAGGGGGATGAGACAGTGAGAGTCACGACACAGGGTGATGTATAAGAGACCCTGCAGCACACAGTCAGTTACTAAAAAATCCACACTCTGATTTCAATACAACTACACAACTACACACTCACGCATACACGGGTAAAACACATGGATAAAAAATGATGTGCACACACACACTTACACACACAGACAAAATCACACGCACGCACGCACGCACGCACGCACGCACACACACACACAGACACAGAGAGCAGTGTTGTTTAGGTTAGTTAATTGTAGACAGGGCTGTCTTTCCTGCTTCACTGAGCTGAGCTGAGACATATTGCCATGACTGTCAGTGATGCCTCAGTGCTTACCAGATAAACAAGTGTGTGTTTGTCTGAGTGTGTGCATGCTTGTGTCTACGTGTGTGAATGTGTGTGCCTGAGTTTGTGTGTGATTGTCTTTCTGTGTATGTGTGTCCTCTAGTGTGTTATCTATTATTTCATGACTGTTGAAGTATCCTAGGATGCATCAAATTCCTGCAAAAACAACTGCATATCATTAACTGTTGAGCATTATCTATTATTTAGCTAGACTTATTTTTTTGCACCAAAATCCTTTGCTGAGTTAATATTAAACAATCTAAAAAAATATATAACGTTTCTGTACTTCAATACCCAGTGGAAAGGAGTGAAGGACATGGAATGAGAAGGAGAAGTGGAGGGAGGGAGGGAAATGGAGAGAGAGAGAGGAGGGGGAAGAGACAAATAGAGGAGAGAGAGAGATAAGGGGGGAGGGAAACAGAGGGAAGAGGGGTAAGTGACACATAGAGGAGAGAGAGAGAGAGAGAGATAAAGGAGGAGAGAAATACAAAGAGAGGAGGGGTAAAAGACAAATAGAAGAGAGAGAGGGAGATAAGGGAGGGAGAGGGGGGAAACAGCAAGAGAGGAGAGGGAATAAGGAAAGACAGGACGGAGACCGGAGAAAAAGAAAGAGTTGCCTCACATTAATTTCTTCTCCTCTGTCCTTTAGTGGATTCTCCCTTATTCTTCTCCTTCACTATCTCACTCCCTCCTGTGTTTAGAGACCCCCCTTTTCTCAGCCTCTCACACTCTCACCCAGGCACTCTCTCCTCACCCCTCCTCACCTCCTAATCCCATAAAGCGGCAGGATTCCTCAAGGAATGGGGGGGGGGGGGGCAAGATAACATACATTCCTCAACACCTATTTTCACAAAACCCTCTCCAGACACACCCTCAAACACAAGTGAAAAATAAATTCACATTCAAGAAAACATTAAAAATGAATCTACAAAGATTGACCATATGACTGGATAGATACTGACCCCTGAATGACATGACCAAAAGTATGTGGACGTGTGCTCATCGAACATCTCATTCCAAAATCATGGGCATTAATATGGAGTTGGTCTCCCCTTTGCTGCTATAACAGCCTCCACTCTTCTGGGAAGGTTTTCCATTAGATGTTGGAACATGGCTGCGGGGACTCACTTCCATTCAACCACACCAGCATTAGTGAGGTCGGGCACTGATGTTGGGCGATTAGGCCTGGCTCATAGTCGGCGTTCCAATTCATCCCAAAGGTGTTCGATGGGAGTTGAGGTCAGGGCTCTGTGCAGGCCAGTCAAGTACCTCCACACCGATCTCGACAAACCATTTCTGTATGTACCTCGCTTTGTACACGGGGGCATTGTCATGCTGAAACAGCAAAAAGGTCTTCCCCAAACTGTTGCCACAAAGTTGGAAGCACAGAATCATCTGGAATGTCATTGCATGCTGTAGCGTTAAGATTTCACTTCACTGGAAATAAGGGGCCTAGCCCAAACCATGAAAAACAGCCCCAGACCATTATTCCTCTTCCACCAAACTTTACAGTTGGCACTATGCATTGGGGCAAGCAGCTTTCTCCTGGAATCTGCCAAACCAAGATTCTTCTGTCGGACTGCCAGATAGTGGAGTGTGATTCATCACTCCAGAGAACATGTTTCCACTGCTCCAAAGTTCAATGGCAGCAAGCTGACGCTTGGCATTGTGTATGGTGATCTTAGGCTTGTGTGCGGCTGCTCGGCCATGGAAACCCATTTCATGAAGATCCCTACGAACAGTTGTTTTGCTGACGTTGCTTCCAGTGGCAGTTTGGAACTCAGCAGTGAGTGTTGCAACCGAGGATAGACGATTTTTATGCGCTACGTGCTTCAGCACTCTGAGATCCCGTTCTGAGCCGTTGTTGCTCCTAGACATTTCCACTTCACAATAACAGCACTTACAGTTGACCGTGGCAGCTTTAGCGGGAGAGAATTTTGACAAACTGACTTGATGGAAAGGTGGCATCTTATGACGATACCACGCTGAAAGTCACTGAGCTCTTCAGTAAGGCCATTCTACTGCCAATGGTTGATGAAATCAAATCAAATTTGATTGGTCACATACACATGGTTAGCAGATGTTAATGCGAGTGTAGCAAAATGCTTGTGCAGTAATATCTAACAAGTAATCTAACAATTCCCCAACAACTACCTACAGTTGAAGTCGGAAGTTTACATACACCTTAGCAAAATACATTTAAACTCAGTTTTTCCACAATTCCTGACATTTAATCCTAGTGAAAATTCCCTGTCTTTGGTTAGTCAGGATCAACACTTTATTTTAAGAATGTGAAATATCAGAATAAGAGTAGAGAGAATGATTTATTTCAGCTTGTATTTCTTCCATCACATTCCCAGTGGGTCAGAAGTTTACATACACTCAATTAGTATTTGGTAGCATTGTCTTTAAATTGTTTAACTTGGGTCAAACGTTTCAGGTAGCCTTCCACAAGCTTCCCACAATAAGTTGGGTGAATTTTGTCCCATTCCTCCTGACAGAGCTGGTGCAACTGAGTCAGGTTTGTAGGCCTCCTTGCTCGCACACACTTTTTCAGTTCTGCCCACACATTTTCTATAGGATTGAGGTCAGGCTTTTGTGATGGCCACCTCCAATAACTTTGGGACTTTGTTGTCCTTAAGCCATTTTGCCACAACTTTGGAAGTATGCTTGGGGTCATTGTCCATTTGGAAGACCCATTTGCGACCAAGTTTTAACTTCCTGACTGATGTCTTGAGATGTTGCTTTCAATATATATCCACATACTTTTCCTTTCCTCATGATGCCATCTATTTTGTGAAGTGCACCAGTCCTCCTGCGCAAAGCCCCCACACATGATGCTGTCACCCCCGCTGCTTCACGGTTGGGATGGTGTTTTCTCGGCTTGCAAGCATCCCCTTTTTTTCTCCAAACATAACGATGGTCATTGATGTGCCAAACAGTTCTATTTTTGTTCATCAGACCAGAGGATATTTCTCCAAAAAGTACGATGTGCAGTTGCAAACCGTAGTCTGGCTTTTTTATGGCGGTTTTTGGAGCAGTGGCTTCTTCCTTGCTGAGCGGCTCTTTCAAGTTATGTCGATATAGGACTCATATTTACTGTGGATATATATACTTTTGTAACCTGTTTCTCTAGCATCTTCACAAGGTCCTTTGCTGTTGTTCTGGGATTGATTTTGCACTTTTCGCAACAAAAGTACGTTCAATCTGGGATAGGATAAAGTAATCCTTCTCACCCCCCCTTAAAAGATTTAGATGCACTATTGTAAAGTGGCTGTTCCACTGGATGTCATAAGGTGAATGCACCAATTTGTAAGTCGCTCTGGATAAGAGCGTCTGCTAAATGACTTAAATGTAAATGTAAATCTCTAGAGACAGCACGTGTCTCTCCTATGCGGTATGATGGCTGCGTGGTCCTATGGTGCTTATGCTTGCGAACTATTGTTTGTACAGATGAATGTGGTACTTCAGGTGTTTGGAAATTGCTCCAAGGATGAACCAGACTTGTGGAGGTCTACAATTTGTTTTCTGAGGCTTGGCTGATTTCTTTTGATTTTCCCATGATGTCAAGCAAAGAGGCACTGAGTTTGAAGGTACATCCACAGGTACACCTCCAATTGACTCAAATTAAGTAAATTTAGCCCACTAGAAGCTTCTAAAAGCCATGACCTTAATATACTGGAATTTCCAAGCTGTTTAAAGGCACAGTCAACTTAGTGTATGTAAACTTTTGACCCACCTGAATTGGATACAGTGAATATAAGTGAAATAAATCTGTTGTTAACAATTGTTGGAAAAATGACTTGTGTCATGCACAAAGTAGATGTCCTAACTGACTTGACAAAACTATAATTTTATCTCCCGTCTGGATTACTGCAACTCGCTGCTGGCTGGGCTCCCTGCCTGTGCCATTAAACCCCTACAACTCATCCAGAACGCCGCAGCCCGTCTGGTGTTCAACCGTCTCCAAGTTTCTTCACGTCACCCCGCTCCTCCGCTCTCTCCACTGGCTTCCAGTTGAAGCTCGCATCCGTACAAGACCATGGTGCTTGCCTACGGAGCTGTGAGGGGAACGGCACCTCCGTACCTTCAGGCTCTGATCAGGCCCTACACCAAACAAAGGGCACTGCGTTCATCCACCTCGGCCTGCTCGCCTCCCTACCTCTGAGGAAGTAAGTTCCCGCTCAGCCCAGTCAAAACTGTTCGCTGCTCTGGCACCCCAATGGTGGAACAAACTCCCTCACGACGCCAGGGCAGCCGGAGTCAATCACCACCTTCCGGAGACACCTGAAACCCCACCTCTTTAAGGAATACCTAGGATAGGATAAAGTAATCCTCCTAACCCCCCCCTCCCCCTTAAAAGAGTTAGATGCACTATTGTAAAGTGGTTGTTCCACTGGATATCATAAGGTGAATGCACCAATTTGTAAGTCGCTCTGGATAAGAGCGTCTGCTAAATGACTTAAATGTAATGTAAATGTTAACAAGACATGTGTGGAGTGGTTGAAAAATGAGTTTTAATGACTCCAAACTAAGTGTATGTAAACTTCCGACTTTAGCTGTAATACACACAAATCTAAAGGGCTGAATGAGAATATGTACATGTAAATACATGGATGAGCGATGGGCAAGCGGCATAGGCAAGGTGCAATAGATGGTATAAAATACAATACATACTGTACATATGACATGAGTAATGTAAGATATGTAAACATTATTAAAGTGGCATTATTTATAGTGGCTGCTGTTTAGCAGTCTGATGGCCTTGAGATAGAAGCTGCTTTTCAGTCTCTTGGTCCCAGCTTTGATGCACCTGTACTGACCTCACTTTCTGGACGGTAGCGGTCTGAACAGGCAGTGGCTCAGGTGGTTGTTGTCCTTGATGATCTTTTTGGCCTTCCTGTGACATCGGATGCTGTAGGTGTCATGGAGGGCAGGTAGTTTGCCCAGACTGCACCACCCACTGGAGAGCCTTGTGGTTGAGGGCAGTGCAGTTGCCGTACCAGGCTGTGATACAGTCCAACAGAATGCTCCTGATTGTGCATCTGTAAAAGTTTGTCATGGTTTTGGGTGACAAGCCAAATTTCTTCAGCCTCTCGAGGCTGAAGAGGCGCTGCTGCGCCTTCCTCGCCACACTGTCTGTGTGGGTGGACCATTTCAGTTTGTCTGTGATGTGTATGCCTCGGAACTTAAAACTTTCCACCTTCTCCATTGCTGTCCCTTCGATGTGGATAGGGGGGTGCTCCCTCTGCTGTTTCTTGAAGTCCACGATCATTTCCTTTATTTTGTTGATGTTGAGTGAGAGGTTATTTTCCTCACACCACACTCCCAGGGCCCTCACCTCCTTCCTGGAGGTTGTCTCGTCATTGTTGGTAATCAAGCCCACTACTGTAGTGTCGTCTGCAAACTTGATGATTGAGTTAGAGGCGTGCATGGCCAGGCAGTCGTGGGTGAACAGGGAGTACAGGAGGGGGCTAAGCACACATCCTTGTGGGGTCCCAGTGTTGGGGGTCAGTGAAGTGGAGATGTTGTTTCCTACTTACACCACCTTTGGGGCGGCCCGTCAGAAAGTCCAGGACCCAATTGCACAGGGTTGAGACCCAGGACCTCCAGCTTGATGATGAGCTTGGAGGAAACGATGGTGTTGAATGCTGAGCTGTAGTCAATGAACAGCATTCTTACATATGTATTCCTCTTGTACAGATGGGATAGGGCAGTGTGCAGTGTGATGGCGATTGCATCGTCTGTGGACCTGTTGTGGCGGTATGCAAATTGAAGTGGGTTTAGGGTGATCGGTAAGGTGGAGGTGATATGATCCTTGACTAGTCTCTCAGAGCACTTCATGATGACAAAAGTGAGTGGTACGGGGGGGGGGGGGGTAGTCATTTAGTTCAGTTATCTTTGCCTTCTTGGGTACAGGAACAATGGTGGCCATCTTGAAGCATGTGGTGACAGCAGACTGTCAGGGAGCGTTTGAATATGTCTGTAAACACACCAGCCAGCTGGTCTGCGCATGCTCTGAGAACGCGGCTAGGGATGTCGTCTGGGCCGGCAGCCTTGCGAGGGTTCACACGTTTAAATGTTTTACTCACGTCGGCCACGGAGAAGGAGAGGGGGGGCGCAGTCCTTGTTAGCGGGCCGTGACGGTGGCACTGTATTATCCTCAAAGCGGGCAAAGAAGGTGTTTAGTTTGTCTGGAAGTGTGACGTCGGTGTCCGTGACATGGCCGGTTTTCTTCTTGTAGTCCGTGATTTCCTATAGACCCTGCCACATACGTCTCGTGTCTGAGCCGTTGAATTGCGACTCCACTTTGTCCCTGTTCCGTAATTTCGCTTGTTTGATTGCCTTGCAGAGGGACTAACTACACTGTTTATTTCCAGCCATATTCCGAGACCTCTTTCCATGGTTAAATGGGGTGGTTTGTGCTTTCAGTTTTGCGCGAATGCCGCCATCCATCAACAGTTTCTGGTTACGGTAGGTTTTTAATAGTCACAGTGGGTACAACATCTCCAATGCACTTCCTTATAAACTCACTCACCGAGTCCTGAAGCGTGGATTCCGATTGGTCAGACCAGCGTTGAATGGTTCTAGTCACTGTTACATCCTGTTTGAGTTTCTGCCTATAAGACGGTAGGAACAAGATGGCGTTGTAGTTGGATTTGCCGAAGGGAGGGCGGGGGAGGGCTTTCTATGCATTGCGGAAGTTAGAGTAGCAGTGATCAAGTGTATTACCCCCCCGAGTACTGCAATCAATATTCTAAAATAATTTAGGTAGCGTTGTTCTCAATTTTGCTTTGTGAAAATCACCAGCTACAATAAATGCAGCATCAGGATATATGGTTTCCAGTTTACATAGAGTCCAGTGAAGTTCCTTGAGGGCTGTTGTGGTGTCTGCTTGAGGGGGAATGTATACAGCTGTGATGATAACTGACGAGAATTCCCTTGGGAGATAATATGGCCGGCATTTGATTGTAAGGAATTCTAGGTCGGGTGAGCATAAGGACTTGAGTTCCTGTATGTTGTTATGATTACACCATGAGTCGTTAATCATGAAGCATATACCCCTGCCCTTCCTCTTCCCAGAGAGGTGTTTATCTCTGTCAGCTTAATGCATGGAGAAGACCGGTGGCTGAACCGATTCCAACAACATATCGCGAGAGAGCCATGTTTCTGTGAAACATTGAATGTTACAATCTCTGATGTCTCTCTGGAAGGCAACCCTTCCAGAGAGGGTTGCCTTGTTGTCACGAGACTGGACATTGGCGAGTAGTATACTCTGGAGCGGTGGGCGATGTGCATGTCTACGGAGCCTGACCAGTTGGCTGCTCCGTCTGCCCCTTCTGCGGTGCCGTCGTTTTGGGTCGGCTTCTGGGATTAGATCCATTGTCCTGGGTGATGGTCCAAACAGAGGATCCGCTTTCTTGAAAGTTGGATTCCTGGTCGCAATGTTGGTAAGTTGACGTCGCTCTTAAATCAAATAGTTCTTCCCGGATGTATGTAATAAGACTTAAGATTTCCTGGGGTAACAATGTAAGAAATAATACAGAAAAAAACTAAATGCGGCGACCATCTCTATCAGCGTCATTTTGCCCAAAAAATTATGGAGATTGCATGGCTGTGTGCTCGATTTATACACCTGTCAGTACCGAATCCACTAATTTGAAGGGGTGTCCACATACTTTTGTAGATACAGTTTATTCAGAAAGTTTTCAGATTAAATAGAAATATCACATTTAAAATAAGTATTCAGACCCAAAGGTGAACCTTTGCCCCAGTCTGAAGCAGGTTTTCATCAAGGATCTCTCTGTAATTTGCTCCATTAATTTCCCCCTTGTCCTGACTAGTCTCCCAGTCCCTGCCTCTGAAAAACATCCTCACAGCATGATGCTTCCACCACCATGCTTCACCGTAGAAATAATATTGGCCAGGTGATGAGCGGTACCTGGTTTCCTCCAGACGTGATGCTTGGAGTTCAGTCTTGGTTTCATCAGACCAGAGAATCTTTAGGTGCCTTTTGGAAAACTCCAAGCAGGCTGTCATGTGCCTCTTACTGAGGAGTGAATTCAGTCTGGCCTGATTGGTGGAGTGCTGCAAAGATGGTTGTCCTTCTGGAAGGTTCTCTCATCCCCACAGAGGAACTGTGGGGATGAGTCACCTCCTTGGCCAAGGCCCTTCTCCCCCGATTGCTCAGTTTGGCCAGGCGGCCATGGCTTGGTTTTTGCTCTGACATGCACTATCAACTGTGAGACCTTTCAAAATCATCTCCAATCAATTAAATTTACCACAGATGGACTCCAATCAAGTTGTAGAAACATCTGAAGGATGATCAATGGAAACCGGATGCACCTGAGCTCAATTTCAAGTCTCATAGCAAAGGGTCTGAATAGTTTTTAATTTTTTAATACATTTGCTAAAATATCAAAAACCTGTTTTAACCTTGTCATTATGGGGTATTGTGTGTAGATTGATGAGGGCAAAAAAATATTTAATACATTTTAGAATAAGGCTGTAATGTAACAACATGTGGAAAAATTGAAGGGGTCTGATTACTTTCCGATAATCACTGTATAGTGTACGTATTGACTGTTAATCTAAACATGCAGAGATAGAGAATACATTAATGAATGCAACATGTACAAGTAACTGCCAAAATAAAGGAAACACCAACATAAGGGCCACCATGAGCTAGGACAGCTTCAATGCACCTTGGCATAGATTCTACAATTCTCTGGAACTCTATTGGAGCGATGCGACAACATTCTTCCACGAGAAATTCCATCATTTGTTGATGGTGGTGGAAATCGCTAACACAGGAGCCACTACAGAATCTCCCATAAGTGTTCAATTGGGTTGAGACCTGGTGACTAAGACTCAAGTGTTTCCATTATTTTGGCAGGTACCTGTATGTTTTCCCCCATGTCTTTTTATGTGCTCTTTTTAACTTCTTTCTGATTGAGACACCTCCTCAACAGAGTATGTGAGAGTAGATCATGTGTTTGTGAGCATCTTCAGGTGTGTGTTTGTGTGTGTGCGCACGTGTGAATGCGCGTGCGTGCAATTGTTCGTGTGTGTGTGTGTGTGTGTGTGTGTGTGTCTCCGCAGTCAGCGAGGGTATAGACATTAGAGGTCAGCATACATAATATTGTACATACAGGGCTGAGTCAGCTCTGTGGACAGCACCTATTGTTCCACCAGCCTGTTCAGCACTGTGGACCGCACCTATAGTTCTACCAGCCTGTTCAGCACCGTGGACAGCACCTATAGTTCCGCCAGCCTGTTCAGCACCGTGGACAGCACCTATAGTTCCACCAGCCTCTTCAGCACCATTGACAGCACCTATAGTTCTACCAGCCTGTTCAGCACCGTGGACAGCACCTATAGTTCCACCAGCCTATTCAGCACCGTGGACAGCACCTATAGTTCTACCGCCTTTCAGCACGTGGACAGCACCTATAGTTCCACCAGCCCTTCAGCACCATGGCAGCACCTATAGTTCTACACAGCCTGTTCAGCACCGTGGACAGCACTATAGTTCGCCACTGTTCAGCACCGTGACAGCACCTATAGTTCCACCAGCCTCTTCAGCACCGTGGACAGCACCTATAGTTCCACCAGCCTCTTCAGCACCATTGACAGCACCTATAGTTCTACCAGCCTGTTCAGCACCGTGGACAGCACCTATAGTTCCACCAGCCTATTCAGCCCGTGGACAGACCTATAGTTCACCAGCCTGTTCAGCACCGTGGACAGCACTATAGTTCCCCCAGCTCTTCAGCACCATGGACAGCACCTATAGTTCTACCAGCCTGTTCAGCACGTGACAGCACTATAGTTCGCCAGCCTGTTCAGCACCGTGTACAGCACCTCTAGTTTCCACCAGCCTCTTCAGCACCATGGACAGCACCTATAGTTCTACCAGCCTGTTCAGCACCGTGGACAGCACCTATAGTTCCACCAGCCTGTTCAGCACCGTGGACAGCACCTATAGTTCCACCAGCCTGTTCAGCACCGTGGACAGCACCCATAGTTCCACCAGCCTGTTCAGCACTGTGGACAGCACCCATAGTTCCACCAGCCTGTGGACAGGGCTAGGTAACCCAAGTAAGTTCACACAGTGAATAGTGAGAGTGTATGTTGTGTATGCCCGTGTGTATGTTCTCCAGTCCTTACCTAGCCGAGGGTCATACTGTCTCATCTGAACTTCTTCCACACAGTCGGCAGGGAACCAGCCTGTTCTCCCTTTGACCGTGCCCTCCCAGAAACCTCCTTCTCCTATACTCAACACTGACACAGGGGGAGAGAGAGAGACAGAGAGAGAGAGACAGACAGAGAGAGAGAGAGACAGAGAGAGAGAGAGAGAGACAGAGGGAGAGAGAGAGAGAGAGGGAGAGAGAGAGAGGGAGAAATAGAGAGGGAGAAAGAGAGAGAAAAAGGAGTTAACTACAGCATATGGACAATACATTGCAGGTTAACAGATGAGTCTCCACTGTGGCTGAAAGAGAAGTCGATGTCACAGAATGTTGAGTGGAGTCAATAATCACACAGTTCTTGTATCATTTGTGGATAAAGTGGAGACAATTTAATGTTTTTATTTAAATATTAACCTTTATTTAACCATGAAGTCCCATTGATGTCAGAAGGCCTCATTACCAAGGGATACCTGACATTTTATTTCCTCTAAATAACAGACACATACCCACCACTGGGTGGGTAGCTAGCCATCAGATATTGCATTAGAAGGGGATGTGTGTGCTCTTAGTCAAGGCTAATAACTTGTGTGTGTGTGTGTGTGCGTGTGCGTGTGCGTGCGCGTGTGTTCATGTGAGCCCTGCTGTGGTAATTAGAGATGAATGTATGGTTGATATTGATCTTCGCTGCAGGACTGAGACAAGCGCTCATTTCCACTAAGCTCATCCATTACCCCAACACACACACACACACATTACCCCTAGCACACACAGGCTAACAAGAAGGCTAAAGAGCTGGACATACATATATTTTGTCACACACACACATTACCCCTAGCACACACAGGCTAACAAGAAGGCTAAAGAGCTGGACATACATATATTTTGTCACACACACACATTACCCCTAGCACACACAGGCTAACAAGAAGGCTAAAKAGCTGAACACGCATATATTCCGGCACACACACACACACACACACAAGAAAACACACACACACACACACAAACACACACACACAAACACACACCAGAGAACACCAGCTGGAACTCTGGCTGTGCTCCACTGAGCCTCATCCTTCCATGGTTGCTAGGTTACGGCAAAGTCAGGTTGCAGCATGTGGCTGGTCTGGAGAATGTTAGAATGATGGGATGTTAACATGTTGGATTATTAGGATGTCAAAAAGATTTTTCTTGAATAGGAGGATAAATTCGCAAACTCCCTCTGTGAGCGACAATTGACTTCTTACATCACAGGACAGGTGACGTCACAATAATTTGGCAACTGCACTAGCACTTCACTAGCCTCCTAGTTCACATCTGCTACATTACCAATAGCAAATCAGCAAGGAACCAGACGCCCAGTCTTAGAACTCTGAGCACAGGCAGGGTTCACTATGATCGGGAAAAGCAGTTGCATCGACCCTTTCTGGTGGAGGAAACATGCTCTGATCCCTCTCTCTGATCATAGCTTAAACCTGCATCATTGTGAATCTCCTGCGTATACGCCCTCTCTACCTCTGTACGCTAACTTGGCAGAGAACCAGTACACAGCACTAAGCCATCAGCTTGCCTTCACTCCATTCAGAAACGTGTCAACAGTGAAACGTGGTAGACCTTCAGGGAGCTGATCCCCCCCTCTAATTCCCCTTCTCCAGCTGAATACACCCCGTGCTAGCTGTAATCAAGGACCAGGAAACCAGCCTGCCAATTAGCAGACAGCCACTCTAAGCTCCTCAAAAACCCCACAGCATCGCGTCACCACTTAATCCTCTCTCTGATATCAACTCATATCCCACATCAACATTCATACTTCAAATTAAATGTTTCATCTGAGTCACTCCAAACTAACACCTCAAATCACATGAACATTGTATTCTATTCATGACAACTATAGTCCACTCTGCTTATTTTTGATGAATGTCAACTATTGGGTATGTAAGAAAAGTGAAACTTTGAAAAAAAGTGTTAAGGAATGTTAAGTATCCTTTGGAGTCATGTTTTCTATTCCAACACAACATGAATGCATCATTTTCAACCACCAACTTCTGATCAGGATGACATGCTGAACTACAGATTATTGAGAGGCAGGAAACAAATCCCACAGGTCTTTCTGATTGGTTCTGCTCCCCATAACTCAGTCACAAGACATGAGCCAACGATTTAACTGTCATGGATCCCTCCGGAACTTTCATTACGCACACCTGGCCCCTATTCCCATTAGTTATTGTATAAGTGTGTCCTTGGTTTACCATAGTGCTGTCAATTATTGTTACAATGTCCGTTGGTTCGTGTGAGTACCTGTTCTATTGTGTTTTGGCCTTCGTGCCATTGTGGATTGTGCAGATGATTAGGGGTCTCGTCCCGTGTATTAATCATTGTGCGCTTGTTTTATTTATTCGAGGTACTCCTCTTTTGTTTGGGTTTCAACCCTGTGTTTTGGAAAGGGTTTTTTGGTCTTTGTCCCCGTGCCTTTACACGGCATGCCGTAATTTGGGAGTAATAAAAAAAACTATTACTCATTCCTGCGCCTGTCTCCTGAATCTTTTATACCAACGTGACATTAACAGTGTGCTTCATGCGGTAGGCTCACCAATCAAACTGGAAAACATTTCACATGAACACCATGCAACGACACCTGACAGTGCCGCAACCACAACCCGACTGACCAAAGATGACCATAATCGATCACTCTGGAGAGAGTGAAAGAGAAGGGGGAGGTAAGAGTGAGTAACAGCAGATGAAATACACTTTATAAAAACCTCAAATAACCCTGGTCCCTTGAGACACACACACAGAAAAAACGAACAGACACATACACACAGAACAAGGCCTGTTTTAAGAGTGTCACCCTTATACTGCCACTCTCTTGTGGCGTGTGCCAAGGCCTGGTTGGCATGCCACATGATTACTGTCTGCGGGAAACAGACGTTGGCACTCAGTGGCCCTGAAACAGAGCTGTGTGTGTTTAGTGACTAAGTGGCACCAGAGTTTCTTTCACTACCCAGGATGCACTAGGAGAAAGGCCAGAGAGAGGGAAAGAGGGAGAAACATAGAGGGAAGAAAGTAGAGAGAGGGAGAAGATATTAAGGAAATATAGAGAGTTCAAGAGGAAGGGAAGGAGGAACATGGGGGAGAAATAACAGTGAGAAAATGAGGGAAATAGGACATGGGGTTGATGGAGAGGAGAGAAGAAGCATAACCAGAAAATAATAACAGTGTGTTGTATGATGAGTGACTGAGTCAGTGACTGAGGTTAAAGCCAAACACTCATGGTGTAATGCAGTGTAAGCTACACTAGCCAAACAGTTCACAATCAACACCTCAGCAGGACATAGATCAGCCAAACACTGGACAAGAACTGCTACAGTACTACACCACCACAGGCTTCATACGGGTTCATAATCACCTCTACAGGTACACAGCAGTGGGTGACAGAGGACAGATGATTACAACACAGGGTTTCAGTCACCTCATAGAACAATAACAAATGCTTTGGTGGTATAGTGCTTTAATCTTGGTTTCAAAACATTTCACTTAGTAAAGCGGCAGAAACTCAACTAATCTTGAATGTGTAGCAGGCAGCACAAGCAGGCAGCACAAGCCGTAGGAAACAGTCATAGCTGCAGCAACGGTTCATAGTTCCCATTATATTCTATGGGAAGAGTTAGTTATACTGGACTGGGAACTCAACAGAGTCTTTACACCTCTGAGAGCCAGGGTGTTATGCAGTCATTCCACTGCAACAATAGCTGGACAGCTATTGTTCCACACACCATTTTACTGTTGCTGACAAGGACAGGCCCAATTAAATACTAATAAAGTCATCATACGCAGGGGATGGACAAAGAAAGAGGGAGGGAAAGACAATGAAAGACAAAGGCAAATAGAGGGATGGTGAGAGAGGTGAGAATGAAAGGGAGCTGGAGAGAGATACTGTACAAAAGGAGCGGAATAACCCTCATCAGAACTTAAACTATGATTGGAAGGTTATGCATTTGACTGAGGTGTGTGTCTGTATGTATTTCTTTGTGTGTGTGTAAGTGCAGTAGTAAGTGTGCACATATATATATATATATATATGTGTGTGTGTGTGTGTGTGTGTGTGTGTGTGTGTGTGTGTGTGTGTGTGTGTGTGTGTGTGTGTGTGTGTGTGTCAGTGTCCTGTCTGAGGTTGCCTGCGGTTGAGTGTCACGATGCCTGGTCCAGAAATAGCATCAGTGGCGATGCAGAGTTATTTATACTCCACACACATCCTGCCCTGCCTGCAAGCTCCACCGCATCCCCACCAAACGCGTGTGCGTGCGCGTGTGCGTGTGCGTGCGCGTGTGTGTGTGTGTGACGACCGACAGCTCATTTTAATTTCAGCCAAGCCTCGCGCTACTGCTCAGAGCTGAGTCATTCACACACACATAAATATCCACTCTCCCCCCACACACACTAAACCATACTCTCTCTCTCTGTCTCTCCTCCTCACTAACACACACACACAGCAGTATACCATGCATTTGGAAAGTATCCAGACCCCTTGACCTTTCCCCAAAATAATTACGTTACAACCTTATTCTAAATGTTTTCCCCTCATCAATCTACACACAATACCCAATAATGACAAAGCAAAAAGAGGTTTTTAGAAATGTTTGCCAATGTATAAAAAAAAACTGAAATATCACATTTACATAAGTATTCAGACCCTTTACTCAGTACTTTGTTGAAGCACCTTTGGCAGCGATTACAGCCTTGAGTCTTCTTGGGTATAACGATACAAGCGTGGCACACCTGTATTTGGGGAGTTTCTCCCTTTCTTCTCTGCAGATCCTCTCAAGCTCTGTCAGGTTGGATGGGGAGCTTTGCTGAACAGCTATTTTCAGGTCTCTCCAGAGATGTTAGATTGGGTTCAAGTCCGCGCTCTGGCTGGGCCCCTAAAGGACATAACACTCCTGCATTGTCTTGGCTGTGTGCTTAGGGTTGTTGTCCTGTTGGAAGGTGAACCTTCGCCCCAGTCTGAGGTCCTGAACGCTCTGGAGCAGGTTTTCATCAAGGATCTCTCTGTACTTTGCTCTGTTCTTCTTTCCCTTGATCCTGACTAGTCTCCCAGTCACTGCCTCTGAAAAACATCCCCACAGCATGATTCTGCCACCACTATGCTTCACTGGTTTTCTCCAGACGTGATGCTTGGCATTCAGGCCAAAGAGTTCAATCTTGGTTTCATCAAACCAGAGAATCTTGTTTCTCCTGGTCTGAGAGTCTTTAGGTGCCTTTTGGTAAATTCCAAGCGGGCTGTCATGTCCCTTTTACTGGGAGCGGCTTCCGTCTGGCCACTCTACCATAAAGGCCTGATTGGTGGAGTGCTGCAGAGATGGTTGTCCTTCTGGAAGGTTCTCCCATCGCCACAGAGGAACTCTGGAGCTCTATCAGAGTGACCATTGGGTTCTTGGTCACCTCCCTGACCAAGGCCCTTCTCCCGCATTTGCTCAGTTTAGCTTGGCGGCCAGCTCTAGGTAGAGTCTTGGTGGATCCAAACTTCTTCCATTTAAGAATGATTGAGGCCACTGTGTTCTTGGGGACCTTCAATTTTGTAGACATCTTTTGGTACCCTTCCCCAGATCTGTGCCTCAACACAATCCTGTCTCAGAGCTCTATGGACAATTCCTTCAACCTCATGGATTGTTTTTTTTCTCTGACATGTACTGTCAACTGTGGGACCTTATATAGACAGGTTTGTGCCTTTCCAAATCATGTCCAATCAATTTAATTTACCACAACTATTCGGCCCAGTATTAAAAGTTATATATATATAAATGTTCTATAGCTCGACAGTTTAGAAGGTCCAGAAAGGTACATTAGCAGGCCACTTATATATTGTATTTTGTAAGGATGTATCGGTGCTAAGATAGGCCCACCATTGGAAAATAGTGATGGGCTTCTTCTGACATTGAGATGCGCTGTCTCTCTCTCCTTTCCATCTCTCCACCAGTTCTTAATGCTGTAACCTATTTACATTCACTCTCCTCCAATAGGCTATAAGTAAGACAAATAAGTCAAAATAAGTGTCCAACAAGCTATTGTTGTAACGTCCTGACCAGAGTTCTTATGTGTTTTGCTTGTTTAGTGTTGGTCAGGACGTGAGCTGGGTGGGAATTCTATGTTGTGTGTCTAGTTTGTCTGTTTCTGTGTTCAGCCTAATATGGTTCTCAATCAGAGGCAGCTGTCAATCGTTGTCCCTGATTGAGAATCATATATAGGTGGCTTGTTTTGTGTTGGGGATTGTGGGTGGGTGTCTTCTGTCTTTGTGTTCTGCACCAGATAGGACTGTCTCGGTTTTCACATTTGTTATTTTGTATTTTGTATAGTGTTCACGTTATTGTCTCTTCTTTATTAAATCATGTTGAACACTAGCCGCGCTGCATTTTGGTCCTCTCCTTCACCCCAGGAAGAAAGACGTTACAATTGTAGTCTGGCTTTTCCTGGGACACAAGATTTAAAAGGAATAGCCGAGGCAGCAGAGAGGCCAAATGTGTAACTGCGAAACAGAACAATGAAGACAGACAGGCTTGAGATGTGTAGCCTAAGTTAGAAGTGTATGCATATTAGTTCATAATTATATAATTAGCTCAATATTAGGCTAAATACTGCAGTGAATATATCTAGTCAATTTAAACTGCGAAATAAAAAAAAGTTATCAGATAATGAAATCACAGGTAGCATACACTGTGTGCGCTCTCGAGGCTGCTCTCCCAGTCCCAGGGCACGTAGATTGAAAAGCTACACTATTGATTATTGAGCTCCTGAGTGGCGTAGCGGTCTAAGGCACTGCTCAGTGCACTACAGTCCCTGGTTTGAATCCAGGCTGAATCAAATCCGGCTTGGAGTCCCCATAGGGTGGCGCACAATTGGCCCAGTGTTGTCCGGGTTTGCCTTGCATTTGATATAATGATGGAAGTGAAATGGCATGTTCTGTTCGTCATCCCAATTACACGCACATGCTTTCACCGCCTATTACAAG
Organism: Salvelinus sp. IW2-2015; assembly: GCF_002910315.2. Lineage (NCBI taxonomy): Eukaryota > Metazoa > Chordata > Actinopteri > Salmoniformes > Salmonidae > Salvelinus > Salvelinus sp. IW2-2015. Next base: position 76,328,040 of record NC_036842.1, on the reverse strand, counting down.
CACAGTAATAACCTATGCAAAACCAGATTTGTGAAACAACATAAGTCACTCACTACACATGGCTTGGTGGGGTGGCACTGTGTAGGCTTAAGCTACCCTTCAAATGTAAGCCTACATATTAGGCCTGCACTAATTGTGGTAGTGTGTTGTGAACAGAAGAGAAGTGCAGGCAAAACCTTGGAAATTAAGATTACAAATACATTTTATGAGGAGCTTGTTGTTGGAGTACTTCTTGCAGACCGACACAAATAATTGGCACTACTACATAGATAATCGACGCTACATTACATAGACGTGTAGGCTACACTTACAACGTATTACAATCATCTACTTTGTCACATATGCGTTATTTGACTCGAGAACCAACAGTGAAGCACTCTTTCCTCAAATAACAACTTTGCCATGAAGGGGGTTTTGAACTCGCAGCCACAAATTAGTGATAGCAGTAAGGGTAGCATCTACAACTTTATTTACGATGTAAACGTACATGTTGTTTAACTTGAATGCTGTGAAAGCACATGTCAAACGTTAAGGATGCATCAATGCAATATTGGCAAACAACATTTTGTTATAGACCAACAAAACAAAAGTAAACCTTGAATTTGTAGGTTTAAAATATCCCTCTGGTGGGTTTTTAAGAAATGCCATTGGTTGGTGGATATAAAGTCTAAGATCTTTGATATGAGAGAGAGAAAGATAGAGACACACAGACAATACTGACAGAGAATACAACACTAACGTACTCTATGTACCTTTCCACAACAGGGACATAGGAGACCATTTGCATAGTGAATACTGTATGCAGTACATACTGTACATGTAGTATAGCATACAGGTTGCACATTTAGCAGTACAATGCAGCATTTGGGTACAGTGAGAATACTAACACCATGTGCATATGCAGAAATCATCATCAGAAAACAATACTAAGCACTCATTTTCCGGTATAATTTTTTGTTGTTGTTGATATTTTCACTTATAAGCAAATTCATACTCATATTTTGGTTGCTAAAGACTCGACCCAGTGGTTTGTTATGATTAGTGCGATATTTATGGACGTGAACCAGTCGTTTGTTTGGATTTTGGATTTTTGGTTCCAAAGGACAGATTGCCACCGGTCTATGCTTCACAGAGTGCCAAGAGTGTACAGCTGTCATCAAGGCAAATGTAACGGCTTTCTTCCTGGGATGAAGGAGAGGACCAAAACGCAGCGCGGCTATTGTTCAACATGTTTAATAAAGAATAATAACGTGAACACTACAAGCTACAAAACAAAAAATGTGAAAACCGAAAACAGTCCTATCTGGTGCAAGACAGAAAACAACCACTCACAAATCCCAACACAAAACAGGCTACCTTAGTATGGTTCCCAATCAGAGACAATGACAAACACCTGCCTCTGATTGAGAACCACATCAGGCCAATTGACAATCCCCACATAGAAACACAAAACATAGAATGCCCACCCAGCTCACGTCCTGACCAACACAAAACAAGGAAAACACACAAGAACTATGGTCAGAACGTGACAGTAAAGGGTGGCTCCTTTGAAGAATCTCAAATATAAAATATATTTTGATTTGTTTAACACTTTTTTGGTTAATACATGATTCCATATATGTTATTTCATAGTTTTGATGTCTTCACTATTATTATACAATGTAGAAAATAGTAAAAATAAAGAAAAACCCTTGAATGAGTACTTTTGACAGGTACAGTACGTTCAGTAATTGATCATGACAGAGAAAATATTACAGATACTGTATGCTATGTCTAGTGTGTCTGAGTACAGTCTGACTACAGTCTGTGTGGAACTGCTGTGGGTGGGTGGAAGGTGATGAGTAAGGTGTTTGTTCAGTATGATTTTTTGTGTGTTTGTGTGTGTGTACAGGGAGCATTCCAATAACCAGAGTGCAGTTGTTATTAGATTGGGAGCCCTGCACGCTTTATTAAACCTTGGTTCAATCCGCAGTAATAGAGAGAGAACAACTGCATCTTCTTGAACACACACACGCACACACACACACACACGCACACGCACACACACACGCACGCACACACACACACACGCACACACACACACACACGCACACGCACGCACACACTTGGGATGCAAATCTCAAGGTTTATTCGACTCCATATCCGTAGTCTCTCTAAACAGATGGGTTGCCTCTGACAATGTACAAATGTTCCAGCGTACACGTCTGTACGTAGACCAACGTCAGTTTGGCAGAAAGGAAAGGGCGGAGTTGGGACATCCGTCCAGAGCCATATCGGTTTATGTCCTGCTGTAAATATTTCCGGTAGCTAGCTAGATGAAGCTCGCAGAGGATATGTTCAATGAGTGTATTTTGCAAATGAGTAGATTGCATGTGCCATGACGTTAGCGTTACAGGCTCACAACCACTGCCTGGCTGTGGCTAAAATGAGCCTAGCTATCTGTGTCCCCATTGTGTCTGCTGATGTATCCCCAAACTGGTGATCTGTTGGAGAGTTGTCTGTCTGAAGAGCACCCTTCCCCAAAAAACATTATACTCAAGAAAATTCGACATAAAGCATTATTTGTTATTTGTTAATTATTTGTTACTTTTACTTCTTATTCTTTTTTATTTTTTAACTGCATTGTTGGTTAAGGGCTTGTAAGTAAGCATTTCACTGTAATGTCTACACCTGTTGTATTTGGCGCATGTGACAAAGAAAATGTGATTTGATTTGAGTATAGGACTGATATCTCTCATCTTATCACAAGCAGAAGATGAATTGGATGAGGGGATGAGATCAGAGGTGAGGAGGAGTAAAGGGGGATTGAGGAAGAAATGGAGGAGCAGAGTGGACCCCTAAGGCACAGACCAGTGTAGTTGAATAAAGGAGTGAAAGTGAGCGGAGGGACGGATAGTCACGCTTTCCTGAGACTGAGGCTCTGTGTGTGTTTGTGTTTTTTTCTGTGTGTGTTTGTTTCTGTGTGTGTGTGTGTGTGTGTGTGTGTGTGTGTGTGTGTGTGTGTGTGTGTGTGTGTGTGTGTGTGTGTGAGGGGGCGTTGTTTTGTGTTTGGGTTGGTGTTTGTTTTTGTTTGTGGGTTTATTAGTCTGTGTGTTTTCTTGTTTTTGTTTATTTTTATCTTTTTCATTTTTTTTTGGAGTTTTTTCTTGTGCTTGTGTTCGGGGTTTTTCGTTTTATGTTGTTATGTTTTTTTTTTGTAGAAGCGTTTTTGTGTGTGTGTGTGTGTGTGTGTGTGTGTGTGTGTGTGTGTGTGTGTGTGTGTGTGTGTGTGTGTGTGTGTGTGTGTGAGTGTGTGAGAGAGAGAGAGAGAGAGAGAGAGTGTTTGAGTGAATGAGTGATAAGATGATTCATTCAAGTAAGAAAGAGAGTGTAGCACAGAGGGAGCTTTATTTATGAATGACAGAGGAGGCATGTACAGCAAGAGAGCAGGCGGTGAGGAAGAAGGGACAGAAGTAAGAAAGAGGTAGAGAGGTTGGAGATGGGAGTGTGAGAGTAGTGGAGGGGGAGGGGAGAGAAGGAAGGGGAAGGAAAACTCCAAGTATGACTCAGAGGGAGCCCTTCTCTCTCATCTCCTCTCTTCCCTCCCTCCCAACCTTGAATGGATCTACAAAACTCTTTCGTTTTCATTTTCTCTGTCTATTTCATGTATTATCTTTTCTCTTGTCCATTTCTCCATTTCTATCGGCCTCCAGGTGAAGACAAAAATAGAGTTGCTAAGGCCAATTTGGATGCCTAATAACTCGTACCTATCCTTTCTATCTTTCTCTTTTATTCTCACCTCAATACACTCACTAGCTCATGCTATGTGTGCATACCTTCTCGCTGCACAGCCTGGCTGTGGATAAAAACCTGTGAAAAACAGGAGCACCTTTATGTTGCCAGGTTTAAAAGAACATCACTAGTGTTTGATAGAGAGTGTTGAGTGATTACCTATTGAGAGGTCTTATGTCATTGACTGAGTGTCTCTTAATCTCTCATAGATGTCTTTCATTTCAGTGTGTGTATGTGTTTGTAGGTGTGCTAACTGCAGTTGATTGATGGTGTTTACTCTGTGATACATGATCAGACCTTAATGAGCTGGACTGTTGCTCCTCGTAAACACTCACATGATGACATTGGCTGTCAATAACTGTGTGTGTTTGTTTGTTTGTGCGTGTGTGTGTGTATGTGTGACGTGTTTGTGTGCATTCATACAGTAACACATAGTGATACACAGTGCCACAGTAACAGTGTCAGGGCAGGGCTGAAAAAGGGAAGGGGCCTGAAGTCCATATGGAGTCACTGCAGGATCTAACAGTTTCACTGTGTGCTCCCTGCTACGGCTCACTATCTGGACATACACTGCCTTCGGAAAGTATTCATACCCCTTGACTTTTTCCACATTTTGTTAGGTTACAGCTTTAGTGTAAAATTGATTCAATCGTTTCCCCCCCTCATCAATCTACACTATACCCCATTATGACAAAGCAAAAACAGTTCTTTAGACATTTTTGCAAAATTATAAAAAATGTAAAACTGATATCACATTTACATATGTATTCAGACCCTATACTCAGTACTTTAATGAAGCACTTTTGGCAGCAATTACAGCCCTGAGTCTTCTTGAGTATGACGCTACAAGCTTGACACACCTGTATTTGGGGAGTTTCTCTCATTCTTCTCTGCAGATCGTTTCAAGCTCTGTCAGGTTGGATGGGGAGCATTGCTTCATAGCTATTTTCAGGTCTCTCCAGAGATGTTCGATCGAGTTCAAGGCTGGACTCTGGCTGGGCCCCTCAAGGACATTCAGAGACTTGTCCCGAAGCCACTCCTGGGTTGTCTTGGCTGTGTGCTTAGGGTCGTTGTCCTGTTGGAAGGTGAACCTTCGCCCCAGTCTGAGGTCCAGAACGCTCTGGAGCAGGTTTTCATCAAGGATCTCTCTGTACTTTTCTCCGTCCATCTTGCCTCGAATCCTGACTAGTCTCCCATTCCCTGCTGCTGAAAAACATCCCCACAGCATGATGCTGCCACCACAATGCTTTACTGTAGGGATAGTGCCAGGTTTCCTCCAGACGTGACGATTGGCATTCAATGCCAAAGAGTTCAATCTTGGTTTCATCAGACAAAATAATCCTGTTTCTCATGGTCTAAGAGTCCTTAGGTGCCTTTTGGCAAACTCCAAGCAGGCTGTCATGTGCCTTTTACTGAGGAGTGGTTTCCGTCTGGCCACTCTACCATAAAGGCCTGATTGGTGGAGTGCTGCAGAGATGATTGTTCTTCTGGAAGGTTCTTCCATCTCCACAGAGGAACTCTAGAGCTCTGTCAGAGTGACAATCAGGTTCTTGGTCACCTCCCTGACCAATGCCCTTCTCCCCCGATTGCTCAGTTTGGCCGGGCGACCAGCTCTAGTAAGAGTCTTGGTGGCTCCAAACTTCTTCAATTTAAGAATTGATGGAGGTCACTGTGTTCTTGGGGACCTCCAATGCTGCAGACATTTTTTGTTACCCCAGATCTGTGCCTCAACACAATCATGTCTCGGATCTCTACGGACAATTCCTTCGATCTCAATGGTTGGTTTTGCTCTGACATGCACTGTCAACTGTGGGACATAATATAGACAGGTAGGTGCCTTTCCAAATAATTTCCAACCAATTGCATTTACCACAATCAAGTTGTAGAAACATCTCAAGGATGATCAATGGAAACAGGATGCACCTGAGCTCAACTTGAGTCTCATGAAAAAGGGTTTGAATACTTAAGAAGGTATTTCTGTTTCTTATTTTTTATAAATTTGAAAAAAAATCTACAAACCTGTTTTCTCTTTGTCATTATGGGGTATTGTGTGTAGATTTCTGAGGATTTTTTGTTGTTGATTTAATCCATTTTAGAATAAGGCTGTAACGTAACAAAATGTGGAAAAAGTCAATGGGTCTGAATACCTTCCGAAGGCATTGTAAATACACACGTATGCAGACACCTGTCTGTCACTCCGACATTGCTCGCCCTAATATTTACAGTTGAAGTCGGAAGTTTGCATACACTTAAGTTGGAGTCATTATAACTTGTTTTTCAACCACTCCACAAATGTCTTGTTAACAAATTATACATTTTGGCAAGTCGGTTAGGACATCTACTTTGTGCATGACACAAGTCATTTTTCCAACAATTGTTTACAGACAAATTACTTCAATTATAATTCACTGTATCACAATTCCAGTGGGTCAGAAGTTTACATACACTGAGTTGACTGTGCCGTTAAACAGCTTGGAAAATTCCAGAAAATGATGTCATGGCTTTAGAAGCTTCTGATAGGCTAATTGACATAATTTGAGTCAATTGGAGGTGTACCTGTGGATGTATTTCAAGGCCTACCTTCAAACTCAGTGCCTCTTTGCTTGACATCATGGTAAAATCAAAAGAAATCAGCCAAGACCTCAGAAAACAAATTGTAGACCTCCACAAGTCTGGTTCATCCTTGGGAGCAATTTCCAAACGCCTGAAGGTACCACGTTAATCTGTACAAACAATAGTACGGAAGTATGAACACCATGGGACCACGCAGCCATCATAGCTCAGGAAGGAGACGCGTTCTGTCTCCTAGAGATGAACGTACTTTGGTGCGAAAAGTGCAAATCAATCCCAGAACAACAGCAAAGGATCTTGTGAAGATGCTGGACGAAACAGGTACAAAAGTATATATATCCACAGTAAAACGACTCCAATATCGACAAAATCTGAAAGGCCGCTCAGCAATGAAGAATCCACTGGTCCAAAACCACCATAAAAAACAGACTACGGTTTGCAATTGCACATGGGGACAAAGATCGTACTTTTTGGAGAAATGTCCTCTGGTGTGATGAAACAAAAATAGAACTGTTTATCCATATTGACCATCGTTATGTTTGAGAAAAAGGGGAGGCTTGCAAGCCGAAGAACACCATCCCAACCGTGAAGCACGTGGTTGGCAGCATCATGTTGTGGGGGTGCTTTGCTGCAGGAGGGACTGGTGCACTTCACAAAATAGATGGCACCATGAGGAAGGAAAATTATGTGGATGTATTGAAGCAACATATCAAGACATCAGTCAGGGAGTTAAAGCTTGGTCGCAAATAGGTCTTCCAAATGGACAATGACCCCCCCCCATTCCAAAGTTGTGGCAAAATGGCTTAAGGACAACAAAGTCAAGGTATAGAAGTGGCCATCACAAAGCCCTGACTTCAATCCCATAGAAAATGTGTGGGCAGAACTGAAAAAGGGTGTGCGAGCAAGGAAGCCTATAAACCTGACTCAGTTACACCAGCTCTGTCAGGACAGGAGGAATGGGCCAAAATTCACCCAACTTATTGTGGGAAAGCTTGTGGAAGGCTACCCGAAACGTTTGACCCAAGTTAAACAATTTAAAGGCAATGCTACCAAATACTAATTAAGTGTATGTAAACTTCTGACCCACTGGGAATGTGATGGAAGAAATAAAAGCTGAAGTAAATCATTCTCTCTACTATTATTCTGATATTTCACATTCTTAAAATAAAGTGGTGATCCTAACTGACCTAAGACAGGGAATTTTAACTAGGATTAAATGTCAGGAATTGTGAAAATCTGAGTATATATGAATTTGGCTAAAGTGTATGTAAACTTCTGACTTCAACTGTATATACACTGCTCAAAAAAATAAAGGGAACACTTAAAAAACACAATGTAACTCCAAGTCAATCACATTTCTGTGAAATCAAACTGTCCACTTATGAAGCAACACTGATTGACAATAAATTTCACATGCTGTTGTGCAAATGGAATGCACATTTGTGGCCTGCTGGAGGTCATTTTGCAGGGCTCTGGCAGTGCTCCTCCTTGCACAAAGGCGGACGTGTTGTGTGTGTGTGTGTGTGTGTGTGTGGTTGTGTGGTTGTGTGTGTGTGTTGTGTGTGTGTGTGTGCTTGGTGTGGTGTGTGTGTGTGTGTGTGTGGTGTGTTGTGTGTGTGTGTGTGTTTTTCATCGAAACCTGGGTTTTGACAACCACCATATCGGACTTGTTCTGAAAGCATTCCTGCAACATTATGTTTTTAGAATATAATTTAATCTCTGAGAAAGTAAGCTAATTTGATTGCATCCAAATTGGCCATTTTAATTTATAGGATTTCATATCATATTCAGTAAATATTAGTACTAATGAG
>NC_036842.1:76309490-76319862 GCF_002910315.2 Salvelinus sp. IW2-2015 | reverse complement strand
TATAGATTTGATAGGATTTAACTAGGATTGATCCGATATGCATTGATGAATTGGATAATTTAATAGGATTTGATAGGAATTGAATGAATTTAATAGATTGAAATAGGATTTGATAGGATTTAACTGGATTTGTAGGATTTGATAGATTTGATGGCATTTGATAGATTTGATAGGATTTGAATAGGATTTGATAGGATTTATGAGTATAGGATTTTAAGATTATAGATTTGATAGTGATTTGAATAGAAGTTTGATAGGATTTAATCGGATTTGTGTTATAATAATTGATGTGTCAACCAACTCATTAGTTTAACTAGCCTCCCCCGTGAAGGGAATTTTGTCACCATATCATGCTTCCTGTAGCAAGATGGATCTGTGAGAAACATCACTCCTCCAAGACCTGAGGCTCCATAAATGGAATAACCCACTACCCACTAATAGCACGCCTTCTGCGGTGGCAGTTAGACTGGGTAATGACGCTTCAGGAAAGGAGGTAGAACGTGTATTGGCGAGACCAATGTTACCTTGGTGTTGATGATCTCCAGTATGAGCTGAATTGGAGGATAGCAGCCAGTGCCTTTTCCAGACCCCAAACTCACTGCAATCAAAGCAGTGTGATGTACATTTACATTCTATCAAAAGCCTTACAGATATCCCACAAGTACACTAGGGTTAGGAGTTAGGGGTTGAATACATGTTTGGGCACGACATAACACCTACCTCGTTACTCCCTCCTCAGATGATTCTTCTCTTCTTCCGTGTGCAACGGTATTGATCTACTCTTCTACACATCCTATAGGGTGAAATGTGCACTGCTTTACTCTCCTACCAGTTCTCTCGTGAGACACACACCCACAACCAACCTCTCCTGAAGCCACAGATACCGCACTTACTCTTTAACCCCATATCCTACGGTATGGCGTAGACAACTCCCACCCCTGACTGTGTGTTTGATGTTGATGCAAACTGCGTTGTTAGTGATACGCCAGTGCAAGTGTGGAAAACAAACACATGTGGTGAGTACTATGCAGAGGACTAGGGACAGTCATGATAATAACTCGCACCAACGATTCGATACATGATGAGTAATCCCTTCTCCCACCACCAGAACTTCATCTACTGTTGAACACACATACACAATTAAAATGCCATTCTTTGGCTAATTTCCATGCTTTGTTCAAGGTTATCTCACCATGGCGCCACAAACCTTGCGAAAATCAGTACTGTACATTATATTGAGAATGCATCAACAGTACAGTTACATAGCCACTTGTGTTACAACACCATGTCCTGCAGTGGCAAGGCTAGTGAATTTGACTGACGTTCACATACATGACACTGTGTAGTACATATGCTCTCAGTCTTACTACAGTCGTGGATCATTGCTGGAATTGAACCCATCAACCTTGGAGTTGACGCACTCGCGGCTCCAGCCAACTGAGCCATCTGGCAAGTTGCATAATAAATGACAGCATGGCTCTAACTGTTCATCTTTAGAAAAAAGGTTCCGGACAGGGTTTTTTTCGGCTAGTCCCATACGAAACCTATTGGTTCCATAGTAGAGCACCCTTTTGGTTCCACGTATAACCCTTTTGGCTCATGATTATACTGAAGAGAAATATAGTAGTTACTAGGTTCATATAAGGAATTCAATAAATGTAAATAAATTTGTCTCTAATCTATAGATTGACTGGACAGATCGGGCCGCTGCCCAGGGGTGGGTCCTGCGAAGGCATGCCACTCTCATAGGAGACTGGCCACCCAGTAGTTCTTTCACTCCTAGTCATGATATAAGCCATATCGAGGAATGCCAATTAGGAGCAAAAATTTTTTGTTCACTCTTCCATTTTTGCTTCGTCTTTCCACTCTGTCTTGCTGCTTCTCTGCTAGCCTGTAGTGACCAGAGTTCCCTACCTCACATTGCATATATGTGGTGTTGTGACTAGAGGCTCCAGTCTCTTGGATGGATGGTCTATCCACTTTATTGTACTCATATGACATTCTCCGTCTCAATCTGCATCATGAATCGGATGAGTTTGCTATATAGTTACAGGCCTCAATTTTACATGGTGGAAGAAGAGGAGGAGAAATCAAGATGAGAAGGTGAAAACAGGAAAAGCTTCATCTAACCTGCTATATTCCTGGAGAAAAGGTTGGCAGATGGCCAGAGCACATGCTTCAGTTTCAGTGTGACGTTGCCATGTAAGGATAGGGATACTTCTCCCCCACCCCCTTTGTAAGAAAAGAAGGTTGTCTCTACCCCTTTCCACTGTAAGAGTACTATTCTACTTTAAAACATCTAATGCCCTACTTTAACCAGCTTTATTCTGTAAAGCTGTTATTTCAAGTGCACTGGTTTTGTAGATGGGTGTCCACTGACTACTTTGTGTTTGAACCTCCATTTAACTCACTCACCATCTCTCCTCCTCTTTCAATCATCACGCCCCCTATTCTTGCCTCCTATAGTCACTCTCATCATCCCTTCATCCTGTGAACAACAGAGGAACACCTGTATGAGCCCTTGAGATTGTGTCAAGAACCAACAGGCACACTGCATGTAACTCTCCTCTTCATAGCCCACTGATGTGTTTTTGGTAGCTCAAGCTAGCTTAGCCTTCCCCCTGAGCATTTGCAATTGTGCCGTAGGCCCTAACCATGGTTAGTTGTTTGGGTATGTCCGGGCTGAGCTGTGAAGTGGTTTTGTAGCCTCTTAAGACCAGGCGCTGTAATAAAACAGCATGTATGGATTAAGATGTCACTGTCCGTACTCTCATGTCCTGTAGAGAATGAGTGTTTCTCAGGGTTCAAACAAGTAATCACAGCTGTGCAACTCTACGGCCTACCAAGCATGTTTTTAACTGTACCATAGAACTCTTAACGAGAATTTGTTCCCAGACCAGATTAACGCGGATTTGTACTGACTAAAAACGAATTTAATCTCGTATCGACTCAATCCTGAACTGGTACTGTCTTAGTTTAGGCTTAGTGGGCAGAGAGTGTATAGATCTGGTTCTAGCTACTGTGTGTTAGTTGGTTATCAAACGGCCTGTTGGTGTTTTGACTCTGTTTAATTGTACATGACCCAGCTTCTGTCTAACATTTCTGCCTGTAATATGTGCATAGTTCCCACCCTAAATCAATATTGTTTGTCGCTTTCCCGATGTCTTTCACCTTTGTCCAGGTCGGTTATCACATGTAATATATCTTTCCTCTACCTCCAAAATGCTGTGTACTGACTCCCATTCTGATGAGGAAGATGCATCAGGTAAAATTCTTCATTCCCTCTCTCTCGTCTGTCAGTTTCAGTAAACTACACACGAGTACTGGTCTGTTCATTCAGGTGAAATAGCCTCACAGATGCATGAGATAGTCTCTTGTAAGTATCCATATATGCTGATTGTACCTCCACAACCAGCCCATCACTCTCTGTGACCACTGTATGGACCACCCAAACCCAGCAGACCGAGTCATCCTGATTATAGTGTCATGCTAGATGTGTGTGGTGTGTGATGTGGAGTGTGATGTGAGTGTGGTGTGTGTGTGGTGTGTGTGTGTGTGTGTGTGGTGTGTGGTGTGTGTGTGGTTGGTGTGTGTGTGTATGTTGTGTTTGTGTGTGGTAGTGTGTTGTGTGTGGCTGTGTGTCCGTGTGTAGTGTGTGTGTTGTGGTGGTGTGGGTGGGTGCGTGGGGTGGTGGTGTTGTGTGTGTGGGTGGTGTGTTGTGTGTGTGGTGGTGTGTGTGTGTGTGTGTGTCGTGTGTGTGGTGTGTGTGGTGTGTTGTCGTGTGGTGGTGTGTGTGTGTGTGTGTGTGTGTAGACCTAGCATCAATATTTGTTGATGAAGAGAGGTGCTCTGATGTGTTGTTGGCGTGGATCGGTAGGGTCCTGTTTATTGGTGTTTGATCCATTGGATATGTTAGAGTGACAGCCCCAGGGCCTTCCTCTCCCTCTTACACTGTAAGCAGATGCACCCACCAGACTGCTCTACCAAGCCACTTGCTGTCATCATGGAAACGACAGAGACAGCTTCCCCTGTATATCGGTCAAGCCACTAACACACACTCACACGCACACACTCACACATGCACAACACAATGCACTTTAACCACACACCGTATGTAAATCACACAACAACGTAAAACACAAAGGTCATCCTGCACAACATACCCCATTACATTACAGCCGTATTCTTACCTAAACACTAAACGCACGGACCACACCCACAGCCACACACACACTACACACCTCTCCATTGCACACCATTGTAAACTTCTAGACGCCGGGAAAAGTAAACCGACCTAAATAACGTTGCAGATTGACATTCACAAACCATGGATAATTTTGTTCTCAGGCTTCCGCGCCCAGTGTGGTGATGAGAAAATATTAACACTGCTGTCGGCCAGTGCGGATACCTTGGATGCGTGTATTCACACCACGCACACACGCAGCATATTACATCACAATGCAAGCACAACAAAGCCAGTAAGACACAACATACGATGTGTCAGAGAAGCCACCGCATACTAAATGATCTCCAATGGGATGCAGAGGTCGACCTAACCATTACTGCAGTTAATAGACAAGACCAGCTCAAATTCCTTCCACTGGCTTGCTATGCTGGTAAACTGGACCCTTCATGGCTCAGGTACGCGCTTGGTAAACCTCGACTCTTCTGGTTCAGGGCTAGATCACATTGGTAACCTCGGACTCTTTCTGGTTCAGGTGCTAAACACTTGGTAAAACTTGGGAGCCTTCATTGCTCATAGGCTTCTCTGAGCGTGTTGGACTATCAGAGGCACAAGATCTGTCATGTTGTGGTGTGTCTGTGTATTGTTAGCCTGAACTGACTGCTGTATATGGGTCTTACTCAGATAAGCACATAGAATCATTGAAATTAGACGCATTGGCATGCATCACCACAGACAATCCCACCGAACACACCAACAACCACACACAGCACACCACAACACACACACACCACAGACCACACAACATCCACCCTCCACACACACCACACACACATCACACACACACACAACCCACACAACACACACACACACTACCATCACCGACACAACACCCAACACCACCTACACATGCTTATATTCCCAATTTTGTAAGACCAATTGATGTAGCTGTATTCGTGAGAACCAGAATGCATCTGTCCGTAACTACAGCACCAGGTGCTGATCCACTAACACACACAGTATGTCGCATATTGTTGTCCTTTAAAATGAAATACTTCCATTTTAGGAATAATAAAGCAAATGTTCAAGTTAATCCTACCTTTTAAAAACACTGACCAAAAAAACACCCCACAATTTCCCTTCTTCTGAGTTAAATTTGAATTGTCTAACCTCAAAGTTTACTTATAACCTATGCTTTTTTTTTGACAGGTTGTTTTTGGAGCACATTGACTTAGGCCAGAAGGCATTCCAGATGGTAGTGGCCGTATTATATTTTCTCAAGATTTCTCAAAACATTTTATTGCCTCATATGCCAGTCTTATGATACTTTTATACGTTTGTGGTGTGCTGTGTGTGTGCGTGGCTTGTGTGCGTTTTGTGAGTTGTGTGTGTGTGTGTGTGTGTGGTGTTGTGATTGTTGTAGTGTAGGTGATTGTGTGTTGGTGTGATGTGTGGTGTGTTGTGTCGTGTGTCGGTTTTTTCATCTGAAGCTGGGTCTTTGACAACCACCATATCGGATTGTTTCTGAAAGCATTTGCAACCATTATGTTTTTAAACTATATTTAATCTCTGAGAAAGTAAGCTATTTGATTGCATCCAAATTGGTCTTTTTTATATTTATAGGATTTATATCATATTCAGTAAATATTATACTAATGAGTTAGACATGAGAAATCTATCGGTCAGAACCTCGGGTAATACTGTATGCGGATGCTATGAATGGGCTACCTTTGTAAACCTAATAAACTTCAAACACTAACATTTATGCTAATCAGAATACAAAAACATTGCCAAATTCACTGAAATGCATTTACATTAGGATGAAGAAAACAATACTCCAACCGCGCTCCATACTTACTTGTCAGACATAGAGAACTGATACTGTATACGCGGTTGCTTGGGGTTCGTGGGTGGCTTTGCTTAATTTCTTTGTTCTTACTCACTCGGTCTAGTAAAAATAGGGAAATTTGTACTATAACAAATCTAGCTTAATATCTCGGCGATCAAAAATTATTATACCTCGACAAAAGATATGATCGCTATGGAATTGCATAATCCTTATCTGTTACCTAACCTACAGAAAAAATCTGAAAAAATCGTCTGGAAAAAATGATCAGTGGATCTGTTCATGGCTTGCTGGAACATGACATGGAATGACATCACTATACACATACACAGTAGATTGAACGGCGTGACGACAGTTCACACTCCTCTCTAACACCAGTTTAGTCTTGTAAAATAGGAGATTATTATCAGTTCCTACACTTATTTGATACCCTTGAGAAGCAGGGCTTGGTCGTAGGCATAATAGGCGAATCGGGAAAAATGGTGAGCAAAAAAAGGCAAATGTACTGGGTGCCGATCGTTATGTCATAGTGAAGTTTTATTAATATGGTGATTATATGCGACTCATATGTGTGTGTGATTGTGCGTGATATCTTGTTGGCGTCAGTGGCCTGGGGTAGAGGACGAGCGAGGTGTCACAGCTGACCTTCTCTGTGTCCCATCAGAGACACAGCAGGTAGCATAAAACCGCACACACACCTGGCACCCTCTTGCACACACCATCTTCCCTTACTATGCTACTATCACAACACAGACACGCACGCACGCACGACGCACACACACCGCACCACACACACCACACACACACACACCACACACACACCTTACACAACACACACACCCACAGAACACACAACACACACACACAACACAACACCACACACACACACACACACATCACACACACACGAACACACAACACACACACAACACACGCAAAGGCAATCCAGTATAAATAAAAGGTCATAGAACATTACATCAGGCACGATAGTGTAAGCACGCCTGACATTCCTGACAGGATTACTCTACTAGCCATTACGTGACTGGTTGCTAGACTAGTTGTGTATGCCGTGTGGTTGGGTGGTGTGTACACTGTCTAGAAGCATTTCACTGGAACGCTCTACAACTGTTTTTATTCGTTATCATGCTGACAAATATAAGATATAATTAAGTGTTTTTTAGTGGTTTGTAGTGATATGTTGTGTTGTGTGTGTGTCTAGGTGTGTGTGCTGTGTGATTGTGTGTGTGTGTGTGTGTGTGTGTGTGTGTGTGTGTGTGTGTGTGTGGTGTTGGTTGTGTGTGCTGTGTGTGCTTGGTGCTCCTTGCAGTTTGTGTGTCAAATTATATCAAGATGAGAAATTATTGGGTCACATACACTATATATTAGCCAGATGTTATTTATGGGAGTAAAGTAGTTAACGAAAATACTTATGTATTCCTAGCTCTCAACAGCTGACAGGAATAATATTAACAATTCACAACAATACACACAAATCTAAAAGTAAATAATGGGAAATTAAGAAATACACTGCCTCAAAAAATAAAAGGGAACACTTTATAACAACACATGTAACTCCAAGATCAATCACACTTCTGTCTGAAATGAAACTGTTCCACTTAGAAGTCAAACACTCATTGAACAAACATACTTCACATGTGTGTTTGTGCAAATGCAATAACAACAGTGTAGGAAATATATGCATATGAGCAAAGACACCCCCAATAAAGAGATTTGTTTGCAGGTCTGGGTGACCTAACAGACCACTTCATTCAGATTTTCCCTATGCCTTCCTGGCTGATGTATGTATGGTCACTTTGAATGCTGGCGGTGCTTTCTACTCTAGTGGTAGCATGAGACAGAGTCTACAACCCACAAAGTGGCACTCGGTAGTGCAGCTCATCAGCGATGCCACATCAATGCGAGCATGTGGCCAAGAAGGTTGCTTGCTGTGTCTGTCAGCCGTAGTGTCAGAGCATGTAGGCGCTACCCAGGACGACAGGCCAGTACATCAGGAAACGTGGAGGTAGAGCCGTAGGAGGGCAACAAGCCATCAGCAGGACCGCTACCTATAAAATGTATAAACTGCAATGGGCAAAAAATGTTTGAGAACATACTTGAAAATATACTACCCACTACAATCTGAATGCATTCTGGCCATTCAATGTCCCAAAAACAACCTTGTCAAAAAAAAGCATAGGTATAAGTAACCTTTGAGGTTATACAATTCAAATTACACTCCAGAGAAGGATAATTGTGTGTTTTTTGTCAGTTTTTTTAAATGGTAGGATCTAACTTATACATTTGCTTTTATTATTCATGAAAATGGAGTATTTCATTTTAAAGGACAACAATATGCGACATCTGTGTTGTGTTAGTGTGATCAGCACCTGTTGCTTAGTTACGGACAGATGCATTCTGGTCTCAGAAACAGCTACATCTGTGTCTTCAAAATTGGAATATAACGCTGTGTGTGTGTGTGTGTGTGTGTGTGTGTGTGTGTGTGTGTGTGTGTGTGTGTGTGTGTGTGTGTGTGTGCGTGTGTGTGCGTGTGCGTGCGTGCGTGTCTGTGTGTGTGATATAGAGGGACAGATGGTGTGGTCAGCAGGGTGCAGGTGTGTGTGGGCGGGTTTTTGCTACCTGCTGTGTCTCTGATTGGACAGAGAGAGGTCAGCTGTGACACTCTCGTCCTTCCCCCAGGCCACTGACCCAACAGATATCAACGCACACACACACACATATGAGTCTTAATACCATCTTAATAAACTTCACTATGACCTCGCACCCAGTCACTTTCCTTTTTTTCTCACAAATTCCCCGATCCCTATTGCCTACCACCCCCTTCTCAGGTATCATAATGTAGGCTGAAATAATTCCTATTTTACAACTGTGTTAGAGAGGGAGTGTGAACTGTGTAGCCGTCAATCACTGTGTATGTGATAGGTGAGTCATTCCATGTCATTTCAGCAAGCCATGACACCCACTATCTCAGATTTTTCAGAATTTTTTTTCTGTAGTTAGAAACAGATAAGATTAGCATTCCTGCGACATTATTTTGTCGAAGTATAATTTGATCCCTGAGAAATTAAGCTAATTTGTTATAGTCAAATTTACCTTTTTCTAACAGTGAGTAAGACAAAGAAATTAGCAAAAGCCACCCACGAACCCCAACAACCCGTATACAGTATCAGTTCTCTATGTCTGACAAGTAAGATGGAGCTGCGGCTTGGAGTATTGTTTCTTCATCCTATGTAATGCATTCTCAGTGAATTTGGCAATGTTTTGTATTCCCTGTTCAGATAAATTTGTTATTGAAGTTATTAGGTTTATGCCCCATCATACATCCATACATATTACCAGGTTCTGACCACTAGATTCCTCATGTCTAACTCATTAGTACTATATTTACTGAATATGATATGAATCCTATAAATTAAAATGGCCAATTTGGATGCAATCAATTAGCTTACTTTCTCAGAGATTAAATTATATTTCAAAAACATAATGTTGCAGGAATGCTTTCAGAACAATCCGATATGGTGGTTGTCAAAACCCAGGTTTCAGATGAAAAACACACACACACCAACCCACACGACAACACACACACACCACACACACACAACACCACAAACCACACACAGCGTTAATTCCAATTTTGAAGACCACAGATGTAGCTGTTTCTGAGACCAGAATGCACCTGTCCGTAACTAGCACCAGGTGCTGATCACACTAACACAACACAGATGTCGCATATTGTTGTCCTTTAAAATGAAATACTCCATTTTCATGAATAATAAAAGCAAATGTATAGTTAGATCCTACCTTTTAAAAAACTGACAAAAAAAACCACAATTATCCTTCTTCTGGAGTGTAATTTGAATTGTTAACCTCAAAGGTTACTTATAACCTATGCTTTTTTTTGACAAGGTTGTTTTTGGGACATTGATGGCCAGAATGCATTCAGATTGTAGTGGGTAGTATATTTTTCAAGTATGTTCTCAAACATTTTTTGCCCATTGCAGTTTTATACATTTTATACGTGTTGTGTGTGTGTGTGTGTGTGTGTGTGTGTTGTGTGGTTGTGTGTGTGTGTGTGTGTGTGTGTGTGTGTGTGTGTGTGTGTGTGTGTGTGTGTGTGTGGTGTGTGTGTGTGTGTGTGTGTGTTTTTCATCTGAACCTGGGTTTTGACAACCACCATATCGGATTGTTCTGGAAAGCATTCCTGCAACATTATGTTTTTGAAATATAATTTAATCTCTGAGAAAGTAAGCTAATTGATTGCATCCAAATTGGCCATTTTAATTTATAGGATTCATATCATATTCAGTAAATATAGTACTAATGAG
>NC_036842.1:76297075-76309350 GCF_002910315.2 Salvelinus sp. IW2-2015 | reverse complement strand
AATATGTTCTCAAACATTTTTTGCCCATTGCAGTTTATACATTTTATACTGTGTGTTGTGTGTGTGTGTGTGTGTGTGTGTGTGTTGTGTGTGTGTGTGTGTGTGTGTTGTGTGTGTGTTGTGTTGGGTGTGTGTGTGTGGTGTGTGGTGTGTGTGTGTGTGTGTGTGTGTGTGTGTGTGTGTGTGTGTGTGTGTGAGTGTCTGTGTGTGCATTGTCACAATGCTGCATTCCAATGATCTATTGTGCTTATCTGAGAGCCCATTACAGCACTCAGTTCTAGGCTAACAACACACAGACACACACAGACAGACAGATTTGTGCCTCTGTGCCAACACGCTAGAGAAGCCCTGAGCAATGAAGGCTCCAAGTTTACCAAGTGTTAGACCTGAACCAGAAAGAGTCGAGGTTTACCAAGTGTTAGCCCTGAACCAGAAAGAGTCGAGGTTTACCAAGCGTTAGCCCTGAGCCATGAAGGGTCCAGGTTTACCAAGCATTAGCACCAGTGGAAGGTTTGAGCCTGGTCTTGTATAACTGCAGTAATGGTTAAATCACCCTGCATTCCCATTGAGATCATTAGTAATGCCTGTCTTTTGACCATGTATGTGTGTCTACTGGCTTGTGTGCTTGCATGTGAGTGTATATGTGCGTGTGTGCGTGTGTGAGTACACGCGCTCCAGGTATCCGCCACTGGCCACAGCAGTGTTAATATTCCACACACACTGGGCGCGGCCTGAGACCATTAATCATGTTTGTGAATGTCTAATCTCAACGTTATTTGGTCGGTTTCATTTTCCCGGCTGTCTAGAAGATTTACAATGGTGTGCAGAGGAGAGGTGTGTGTGTGTGTGTGTGTGTGGGTGTGTCCGTGCGTTTGTTTTAGGTAGAATAGCCTGTAATGTAATGGGTTATGTTGCAGGATGTACTTTGTGTGTTTAGTTGTTGTGTGTATGTTACAACGGTGTGTGTTAAAGTGCATGTGTTTGTGCATGTGTGAGTGTGTGCGTGTGAGTGTGTGGTCTAGTGGCTTGACCAGGTTACAGGGGAAGCGTCTCTGTCCGTTTCCATGATGACAGCAAGTGGCCTATGGAGATGCATCCTGGTGATGCTATCTGATTACAGGTAGAGGGAGAGGAAGGCCCTGGGGGACTGTCAACTCTAACATATCCAATGGATCAAGACACATAAACAGACCCTACTCCATCCCACGCCAACACACACATCCAGACATCCTTGCTTCATCAACCACTATTGATCTAGGCTCCACACCCCACACACACACACACACACACACACACACACACACACACACAACACACACACAACACACACACACACACACACACACACACACACACACACACCACACACCACCCACCCACCCACCCACCCACCACCCACCACACACACACACACACACACACACACACACACACACACACACACACACACACACACACATACACAACACACACACACACCACACACACACACACACACACACACACACACACACACACCCACAACACACACACACACCACTCACACTCACACACACACACATCAGATGACCATATATCAGATGACTGTCTGCTGGGTTTGTGGTCCAACAGTGGTCACAGAGAGTGTTGAGGTGTCTGTGGAGGTACAATCACATATATGGATACTACAATAGACTATCTATGCATCTGTGGGCTATTTCCACTATCCTTCTGTAGACTAAACTACAGACGAGAGAAGGAATAGAATTTACCTTGCTCTTCTTCATCAGATTGGGAGTCAGCTACACAGCATTTTGAGTAGAGGAAAGATATATTACATGTGAAAGACTGACAACAGGTGAAAGACATCGAAAGCGACAAAAATAGATTTGGTGGAACTATGCACATATTACAGTGAAAGATGTACAAAGCTGGTCATGTACTTAAACAGAGTCAAAACTACAACAGGCCGTTATACCAACTACTACACAGTGCTAACCATGACTATACCCTCTGCCACTACGCCTAAACACTAAGCACCAGTTTCCAGGATTGATCAAGACATTTAAATTGTTTTTTAGTCCAGGACAAAGCTTAATCTGTGTCTGGGAAACCATCTCTTAAGAGTTTCTATTGTACAGTAAAAATGCCTGGAGGCCGTAGAGTTGCACAGCTGTGTTAACTTTCTGATCCCTGAGAAACACCATTCTCTACAGGACAGAGAGTACGACAAGACCATGTTAATCCATACTATCTGTTTTATTACAGCCCTGGTCTAAAGGCTACAAAACCACTTCACAGCTCACCCGACATACCAAACAACTAACAGGGTTAGCCTAGCCACAATGCTAATCCTCAGGGGGAAGGCTAGCTAGCTATGCTACCAAACACACAGTGGGCTATGAGAGGAGAGTTAGCATGCAGGCCTGTTGGTTTTACACAATCTCAGGGCCTCATACAGGTGTTCCTCTGTTGTCACAGGATGAAGGGATGAGAGAGTGACAAGAGAAGAATAGGGGGGATGATGAAAGGGAGGAGAGATGTGAGTGAGTAAATGGAGGTTCAACAACAAAGTAAGTCAGGGACACCACTCTACAAAACCAGGCACTTGAAATAACAGCTGTTACAGATAAAGCTGGTTAAAGTAGGGCATTGATGTTTAAAGTGAATAGTACTCTTACAGTGTAAAAGGTAGAGGACAACCTTCTTTATTCTTACAAAGGGGGTGGGGGAGAGTATCCCTATCCTTCCATGGCATACCGTCACACTGAAACTGAACATGTGCTCTGGCATCTGCCAACCTTTTCTCCCCAGGAATATAGCACGGTAGAGAAGCTTCCTGTCTTTCCCTCTCATCTTTTCTCATCCTCTCTTTCCCCAGTGTAAATGAGGCCTGTAACTATTAGCAACTCATCCATTCATGAATGCAGATGAGACGGAATGTATTATGAATCAAAGTGGAGACCATCCATCCACAGAGACTGGCCTCTAGTCACAACACCACTCTATGCAATGTGAGGTGGACTGGTCACTACAGGCTAGCAGCAACAAGACCAGGTGGAGACGAGCAAAACTGAAGAGTGAAAAAAATATTTTTGCCCTCTAATTGGCATTCGATATGGCTTATATCCATGAACTAGAGTGGAAAGAACTACTGGGTGGGCCAGTCTCCTATGTGAGTGGGCCTATGCCCTCCCAGGCCCACCCATGGCAGCGCCGTTGTCCAGTCAATCTATAGATTAGGACCAAATTTATTTACATTTATTGAATTCCTTATATGAACTGTAACTATATATTTTTTCAGTATACATGGAGCCCAAAAGGGTTATACGTGGAACCAAAAGGGTTCTCCTTGGAACCAAAAGGGTTCTCCTATGGCGACAGCCGAAAAACCCTGTCGGAACCCTTTTTTCTAAGAGTGAACAGTTAGAGCCATGCTGGTCATTATTATGCAACATTGCCAGATGGCTCAGTTGGCTGGAGCGCGGTGCGGCAACTCCAAGGTTGTGGGTTCAATTCCAGCATGATCCACATGTACTGACTGAGAGCATATGCTACACACAGTGTCATGTATTGTCATTCAAATTCACATAGCCTTGCCACTGCAGGACTGGTGTGTAACACAAGTGGCTATGTAACTGTACTGTTGACTGCATTCTCAATATAATGTACAGTATGATTTCGCAGGTTTGTGGCCATGTGAATAACCTTGAACAAAGCATGGAAATTAGCAAAGAATGCATTTAATTGTGTATGTGTGTTCAACAGAGATGGAAAGTTCTGTGGGTGGGAGAAGGGATTTACTCATCATGTCAATGTCATTATTATCAGACTGGGTCCCTGAGTTCCTCTATTCATAGTACTCACCACACTGTGTTGTTTTCCACATCTGCCTGGGCGTCATAAACAACAACAGTTTGCATCAACATCAAACACACAGTCTAGGGGTGGGAGTGTCTCACGCCATATACCAGGATATGGGGTAAAGAGGTAAGTGCGGTATCTGTGGCTTCAGGGAGAGGTGGTTGTGGGTGTGTGTCTAAGAGACTGTAGGAGAGTAAAGCAGTGAACACATTTCACCCTATAGGGATGTGTAGAAGAGTGAAGATCAACTACGTTGCACACGGAAGAAGAGAAGAATCACTCTGAGGAGGGAGTACGAGGTAGGTGTATGCTCGTGCCCAAACTGTATTCAACCCCTAACTCCTAACCCCTATGTACTTGTGGATATCTGTAAGGCTTTGATAGATGTAAATTACATCACACTGCTTGCTTGGTGAGCACTGCTTCCTCCAATTCAGCTCATACTGAGACTCAAACCCAGGACCTCTGCCTCGCCAACACACGTGACCTCCTTCCTGAAGCGTCTTACCCAGTCGTGCCACCGAAAAGCTAGCTATTCGCTAGTGTAAGTGGAGACACTTCAGGCTGAGGAGTGAGTTTCACAGATCCTCATCTGCTACAGAAGCAATATGGTGACAAAATCCAGCGGAGCTATTACAATATTGGTTACACCTATCAAATCCTATTAAATCCTATCAAATCCTATTAAATCCTATCAAATCCTATCAAATCCTATTAAATCCTATCAAATCCTATTAAATCCTATCAAATCCTATCAAATCCTATCAAATCCTATCAAATCCTATCAAATCCTATCAAATCCTATCAAATCCTATTAAATCCTATCAAATCCTATCAAATCCTATTAAATCCTATCAAATCCTATCAAATCCTATTAAATCCTATCAAATCCTATCAAATCCTATTAAATCCTATCAAATCCTATTAAATCCTATCAAATGTGCATATGGGTTAAGGGCTAGGCGTCAATTTGGGATTGGGCAATAGAGGCCATGCACTTAAAGGCAGCAACTTATGTAGAATACACACACCGACTGTGCACACACACAC
Source organism: Salvelinus sp. IW2-2015 (assembly GCF_002910315.2). Classification (NCBI taxonomy): domain Eukaryota; kingdom Metazoa; phylum Chordata; class Actinopteri; order Salmoniformes; family Salmonidae; genus Salvelinus; species Salvelinus sp. IW2-2015. The sequence continues at coordinate 76,304,457 of NC_036842.1, read as the reverse complement.
TCCCTCCTCAACCAACAACCAAACACTACAGTTGTCTGGGGAACGAGAGGTGTGGGTTTGGATATAGAGGAGATTGGGAGAGAGAAAGACGGGGTGACAGTAATGTTGAAACATTTTGTGGCGTTTTACCTTCTACGTCATTAGAGTCATAGTCTGGAGTGAGGCATGGATGGAGAAGAGAACACACACACCACACTGTGACTACAGCACCATTAGGATTAGGAGCTGCAGAATACATAGACAGCCATGACAACGCTGATGAAGAAAGACTGACTTTAAAAGCACTTCAGATGCATTAGATAACAAATGTACCACTCTCCAGTGGTGAAGTGACATTACAGAGGCATGAACAGAATGAGAGCAGTGGAGTGACCTTTATCCATGTCATGTAAGTATAATGTATGGATGACCCGTTCTTTTAGTGCTGTAGTACCTCTACTGTTAAACACAGCTTCAATCACATCCATTTACCTACATACACCTGTGAAGAGTAGTGGATGTGGTTTGGTGAACCATGCTCGTGTGATGTCTGACCTTGCCTAAGACTAGAGACTAGAGCCAGACTTACTCAGCATATAGTTTTTCACATTATTTTATAGAAAGAATAACAGTTTGTGTTACCAATGCAACAGTAAGATTTGTTGGTTTCCTAAAAGGAGATATGTCCGTTTTATCATTCTAAATTCCTTCCTACATCTGAGACCCCTAGAGTTTAATAAAACACATGTGAAAAGTGGTCATACCAGGTCATGACATTATAACCACTTTATGAACAGTCATAGTGTACTAACCTTTCACTCTCTCTCCACGGTTCAGCTGGATCTCTCCCTCACCCTGTGGCGTGTATGGTTTGACCACGATGAAGGTACGTCCCGGTACGGCGCTGTAGAGTTTCCGCTTGGGCCCGCTGGCACCGGCAATGGCAGGAGGGGTGTGGGTGGGGGGACTGGGGTCCCGCTGCACCGTACCCGGGCTGTAAACAAACACATAGGTTACCGTGGTAATGCCAGGCAGCTGGTAGCCGAAGCCGGTGGTTACCGACATGGTCGGTCGCCAAGGGGACAGTAACACAGCAACAACCTGACGGTTGTCACAGTGACCGGTTTTAAGATAAGTCTGTCCGAGTGGTCAACAGTCAACGGTCCCAAAGCAAACCTTGAGGGAAAGTCATGGGATGAGAGGTCACGCCTCCTCCCCTCCTTCTCTAAATCCTTCTCTCTGTTGTTCTTCCTCTTATTCCGTTACAGCAAACAAAATCCCCCTGTCCCCCTCCCTCCACCCCTCTTCTCCTCTCCTCTCGGTTCTCTCCGAGGCAGGAGAAGTAGTGTTAACGGTTAACAGTAACGGAATCGTTCCCGTCTCTGTCGCTCAGATCCATCTGGCAGTCCCCTTGGGTCACACATATCCTGAGCTCCCGCTCTGACCGAACAGCCCTCCAGAGAGGGGAAGAGATCCCCGCGTCTTTACAGCCTCCAGTGCTCCAGGCTGAGTTACAGATCCCACCTACTCCCCTGGCTCTGGAGGTCTAGGTCCTGCCGTGGAGGAGAGGGAGAGAGGCTGGCTCTGCTCCCCGACCAAGACTCCTTCTCCTGGGAGTCCCTCTCCACTCCCCTCCACCCCTCACACACACGCGCCCGCTCACACACACTCACACACGCATACACACTGGCGACGACGCTGCTGCTAACCCTGCTGCTGCTACCACTACTGCACTTGGCGTCTCCCCTCCCCTCTGACGACTCACACACACTCACACAGCTCTCTCCGAGCATTCTACCCAACACACAAGCAGGCTGCCCCCTCCGCTACTGCGAACACTACACCTCCACTAGAACAACATACGCTAGCAACAGCTTGTCGCGAACACAGTGTGCCGACATACACACACACGCGCCACAGCACCATTGATCTCCTCCTGCCTGTCTGCCTGTGTGTGTGCATGCGCCACTGCTCCCCGGGGCAGGTTGGTGTGTGATGGGGGGGGTGTGGGGTTGTTGCTGGCTTAATTGTGGCTGGCAATCTACCTCCTCTTGAATCGCCTTGAAACACCTTTTCTCTCTCCCCCTTTCTGCCCCATCTCTCTGTCTCTCTCTCTCTCTACCTTCCCTCCATTTCTCTGAGGGAGGCGTCTGGTGAATTCTAATAGAGCCGAAGAAGAGGTTCTCCTGGTATTCATTCATCACTACTGCTGCAGCTGTGTGTGTGTGTGTGTGTGTATGTATGCGTGCATGTGGGCTCCACCCTGTATCATGCTGCTGCCTGTTTGTCTGTGTCCTCAACACTCACCCTCCCATCCTTCTTACAGCTGCGTTTCTCCTCCCTCCCTCCTTCTCTCTGCTTTATCTTTGGTCTTGCAAAATCATGGATACAGTGATTCATGAATCAATCTGTTTTTATCTTGCATCTGTGTGTTTATGTGTGTTTGTCTGTGTGACTTTGTTTACATATGTGTGTACATTGTGGGTATCATGTGACATGTGTCTGTGTGAAAACCCCTCACTCTATATCTACCCCTCCCCTCTCCCTTTCTCTCTTTCCCTTCTTCCTGTCACTCGCTTTCTGTCTCTGTGTCGTATCAATCACTCGTAACCCTTTATTCATTCATTCTCCTCTCTCCATCTTTCCCGCTTCCTCGCCTCTCTCCCCTTTTCTCTCCCTCTCTCTCCCTCTACCCTTCTCACTCTCCTTCGAAGCAGCGGCTTGCTGACGGTTTTCCAATTACCTCGGGACTGAGCAGAGAGAGAGAGGAGGAGAGAGGAGAGGAGGAGAGAGAGGAGAGAGAGAGAGAGTGGAGAGGCTGGGGTGGCTGTCTGCCGCATGTTAATGACTGAGCCCAGGACACTCCACCCTCCGCACACTGAATACAACCCAGAATAAAATGGAGGGAAGGAGGGCAGAGCAGAGCAGAGAGATGGAGGGAGAAAAGAGGAGAGAGACAGGTTGGGGATAATGGGAGGAAGAGCGAGGGAAAGGAGAGAGATGAAAGAAGAAGCTAAAGTGGGCAGGAGAGACAGGGGTACAGGCAGAATAAGATAAAGAGAGGGATGAGGCTAAAAGAGGACAGAATGGACTGGGTAAACAAGGAAATAGAGCTTGGCTTCCACACCTAATTAAGCCAGTAGCTAAACGGATGTGCATTCACATTCATTTATTACAGGCAATTCAACTACATCGCTAAATGCTGCTGCAAGCTGTTCTGGACCATCCATGTTATACAAAAATACACACACACACAAATCAAATCAAATTTTATTTGTCACATGCTTCGTGTAGACTAACATTGAAATGTTTACTTACACTCACACTCAAACTGGGGGTTGGAACTGAAATTATTTTCCAATCATTTACTTCTGAACTGAACCACTATTTCTTCCTTCTGTTCCAGCAAAATAAAGTTCTGAACTGGTTTGAACCCAACAAAAAGTACTGGTTTATATCGTTCTTTTCTGCGTGACATTAAATTACTTCACCAATCAGTGCAGATAGAGCAGCTTGCTATGGAGTGGGTAAGCCATTTAATCTGTATAGAAAAGTCGTTAAGAGCAAATGGTATTTTGCTGTAACAGCATGGTTTAAACATAAAGAAAGACAAACACACACACAAACGCTGTGCTGCCAGAGACAGTGTAGGGCGTGAGATGCAACTGACATTTTGCGGCTGAGGAAAGAGCAAGAGAGGATGGAGGATGAAGCTTGCCTTGACGCGCTGGGCATCTTGTTATGACATGTATTATCTGAATTAGGCCCACAGAATTTTACCTACGGAGGAGCGGCTTCTATCTAGGAACTTTGAATGGCTCGAGTTGGTTTAAAGTTGGACCAGAGGTAGCTAGCTAACAAGCTTGTATGTGCAGATAAAAGCACGTCTTACCTTTTCGTAGTTAAGAAATCCAATGAGAAACGTGATAACTATAGTATCATTAACTACCTTTGAAAAAGTGAATCCATTCTTTTAAACATCTCTCCATAATTTCTGAATCATGCTTGTAACGTCTTCAGTAGGCTACAGTAACCTATGCTTCAAAGGGGAGGAGCAGGTATCCTACAAACACACGCACACCCACTGGAAAAGATTTCCAGCTGGCAGGCAGACACTGGAATACGTTTCTGAGTGCTTTGCATATGCACTTTATTGCTATTTTTGTGGGACTAGAACAAAAAGCCTGGAACGTAAAATAACGCTATTAACCGGTTCCCATGCTTTTAAAATAACAATTCTGTTCCGGAACAGTATAGATTACTTTTGTTTCCGGTTTGGGTTCTGTTCCTCAAGTAATTTTGTTATTTTCCGGTTTTCTGTTCTGTTCCCTGAACCGGTTCCAACCCTTGACTCTCTCGCACGCACGCAGGCAGGCAGGCAGCAGGCGCAGCAGGAGCAGGCACGCACACACACACAAACACACACACACACACACAACACACCACACACACACACACACACACACACCACACACACACACACACACAACACACAGCACAAGAAAGAACACACAGAGAAACTCACACATAACACACAGAGAAACAGAGAAACACACACATTAACACACAGGAAACTAACACGTACACAAGAAAACACACACATACACACAGAGAAACTCACACATACACACAGAGAAACACACACATACACACAGAGCTGTAATGGTACGTAAGATGGTCTGACCTCTGTGGTGGCAGATCCTCTGATTGTTCCTTGCAGCTGGGCTGGAGTATGTGGGTATGGTGCTGGTGGTTTTGTGTGTGTGTGTGGTTTTTGTATTTGGTTGTGTTGGTCCTGTAGACTCTAGATTGATCTCCAACTGTCCTCCCCTTTAATGGCCTGTGTTTACACTGCCACAACGGCCCACCTAGTGGTGTGTTTTGTGTCGTGTTGTGTGTGTGTGTGTGTGTGTGTGTGTGTGTGTGTGTGTGTGTGTGTGTGTGTGTGTGTGTGGTGTGTGTGTGTGTGTGTGTGTGTGTGTGTGTGTGTGTGTGTGTGTGGTGCGCTTGGTGGACCGTTGTGTGTGTGTGTGTGTGTGTGTGTGTGTGTGTGTGTGTGTGTGTAGGAGGGGGTGGGGGACATGCAGGAACAACACTATTGATCTAAATTAACTGCAGGATGAATGACTGGAGCTTTAACCACCTTTTAGACACATTTATAAATACATTACTGCAAAAAACACCTTCAGACACACCGTTTAAATAATGCAAAAATGAACAACTACAAGGCTCACAGCCTTTTCTCTGTCCCTCCCTCACTCCCAACTTTGTTTCATCTCTCTTTCCTTCCATCTCTTCCTATATAACATGTTCCTTATTGTGCACGACAACATTCCCCTTTTTCTTAGGACACTGCTTCTGTAACCATGGTAACTGTCGACACAGGAGAACATAATACATCTGGTGTCACGCCCTGACCATAGAGAGCTGTTTATTCTCTATGTTGAATAGGTCGGGGTGTGATTAAGGGTGGGTTATCTAGGGGAATTATATGTCTATGTTGGCCTGGTATGGTCCCCAATCAGAGGCAGCTGTTTATCGTTGTCTCTGATTGGGGATCATATTTAGGTAGCCATTTCCCCGTTGTGCTTTGTGGGATCTTGTCTATGTATAGTTGCCTGCGAGCACTACTTTGAGCTTCACGTTTCGTTTGTTCGCTTTCTTGTTTTTCCCTTTGAATTTTCTATTACAAATAAAAGGATGGAAACATACCACGCTGCATCTTGGTCCACTCCTTATGACGATTGTGACAGAAGCTCCCACCACAAACGGACCAAGCAGCGTGGCCAGGAGGAGCAGACATCCTGGGCCCGGGAGAGAAAGGAGGATCAACGGCGACTCCGAAGTTCACGACCACAACGGAAGCCCGAGAGGTAGCCCCCAAATTGTTATTTTTTTGGGGGGGGGGCACACGGGCTGGTCGGCGAAGCCGAGGGGCGAGTCTGAGAGCGAAGAGAAATATTGGGATAGACTAAGCGAGGAGTATTGTGAGATAGTTGAGGGGAGTGATGAGGTAGAGTGGAAGGTTTGGTGTCTGGAGCAAGACAATCGCCGTGAGGAGTGTGGGACCTGTCAGGCACCATGTTTTGCGGAGATACGCAATGTGTCTCCAGTACGCATCCACAGCCCGGTGCGTTCTGCGAAAGTGAGCATCCAGCCAGAACGGGTTGTGCCAGCTCTCTGCTCCAGATCTCCAGTGCGCCTCCACGGCCCAGTATATCCTGCGCCGGCCATACGTACTGTGTCTCCAGTGCGCCTTCACAGCCCAGTACGTCCTGTGCCACCTGTACCGGTCCCACGCATCAGGCCTCCAGTGCGCCTCCACAGTCCAGCTCCTCGCGCTCGTCCTGAGGTGCGTGTCACCAGCCCGGTACCACGAGTGCCGGCCCCACGCACCAAGCTTCCGGCGACAGTTCCCAGTCCAGAGCGTTCGGCAACGTTTCACAGTCCGGAAAATCCTGAGACGGTCCACAGTCCGGAACCTCCTGAGACGGTCCACGGTCCGGAACCTCCTGAGACGGTTTGCGGTCCGGAACCTACAGTGACGATCTACGGTCCGTTTCCTCCGGCAACGAACCACGGTCCGGTTCCTCCGGCGACGAGCCACGGCCCGGAGCCCCCAGCGACGATCCACGTTCTGGAGCATCCGGCGACGATTCACGGTCCGGTTCCTCCGGCGACGACCCACGGTCCGGTTCCTCCGGCGACGACCCACGGTCCAGTTTTTCCGGCGACGAGCCACGGTCCGGTTCTTCTGATGACTCCACGAGCGGAGTGGGTACTTCGCCCCGCACTGGAGCCGCCCCCGACGGTAGATGCCCACCCGGAACCTCCGCTATTGAGTCAGGTTTTGCGGTCGGAGTCCGCACCTTTGGGAGGGAGTACTGTCACGCCTTGACCATAGAGAGCTGTTTATTCTCTATGTTGGTTAGGTCAGGTTGTGATTAAGGGTGGGTTATCTAAGGGAATTATATGTCTATGTTGGCCTGGTATGGTTCCCAATCAGAGGCAGCTGTTTATCGTTGTCTCTGATTGGGGATCATATTTAGGTAGCCATTTCCCCATTGTGCTTTGTGGGATCTTGTCTAGGTATAGTTGCCTGCGAGCACTATTTTGAGCTTCACGTTTCGTTTGTTCGCTTTATTGTTTTTCCCTTTGAGTTTTCTATTCCAAATAAAAGGATGGAAACATACCACGCTGCATCTTGGTCCACTCCTTATGATGATCGTGACACACACACACACACACACACACACACACCACACACACACACACACACACACACACACACACACACACACACACACACACACACACACACACACACACACACACACACACACACACACACACACACACACACACACACACACACACACACTAGTGAGATCTCTCTCTTTTTT
>NC_036842.1:76231916-76291020 GCF_002910315.2 Salvelinus sp. IW2-2015 | reverse complement strand
TGTGTGTGTGTGTGTGCATCCAAACTGTGTCCCAAAGCGGGGGGATTAGCAGCCAAACGGCTCAATGCTGGCTGAACTGTGTCGCCTTTTGATGATGCAGACTATGATGCGTTCGGATCGATTCCGCCATGTCCTCCTTTAATGTGGATTCTCTAAGCTGGACTCAAGAGATTCTCTATCTTTCCTCCCCTCTCTCTCTCTCTTTCCCTTTCTCTCTCACACACTTTCTCACTATCCCGCTTTTTCTCTCTATTTCTTTCTCTCAGCCTTTTGGCAGCAGTAAGAAACCATGGATAATTTCACTCCAACAGCCCCCAGTGTGACTAATACAGGGAGAACGAGGGATGAGAGAGAGAGGGAGATAGATAGAGACAGAGAAGGGGGAGGAGAAAGAGGGAGGACAGGAAGTGACAGTGGATAAGGGATGAAAGAGAGGGAAGGTGAGAAAGAGAATGACAGAAAAGTAATAGGGGGCAGATGGAGAAAGCAAGGAAACAGGAAAGGGGCCTATTACCTTACCAACCTCCAAGGAAATCATTGGTGTCATCTTGGTTTTCAATGGTATAGATAACTCACTCACATTGTGACATACAACCGTTTCATGTATCTAAATTCCAACCTTTTCCCAACCATTCCACCATTTCCAGATGCCCCCTGGCAACAGTGTTGGACTCCTTACAGCACCGCCCACTCTGGTGTGAGAGGAAGTGATGGCATGTTCCACAGGAAGTCGTTGTGTTGGCCGTAGGGGCGGGCCACTGCCGGCCAAACTAATTTCACACTTCCCTGGTACCCAGAATGCCCCTGGAGCTATCACCGGGCGGACAGACGGTCACAGAGCGAGAGATGGAGAGAGAGAGATGGAAAGATGGCGCAGGGAGGGGGACTGAGAGAGAGAGAGACCAGTAGTAGCCAAAAAGAGGGAGGGAAAGGAGTAGTGAAGGAAGGAAAGAAGAAGGGAGGGAAACAAGGAAGGAGGGATGAAGATTCGGTATAAACGTATAGCTAATGTTTTCCCTGCACCATGTCATTTGAGGACCGTCTCTCTCTCCCTCAGATGTCCTCAGGCCTTTACTGTTGTGTCAATAACATCAGTAATGTCCAGATCTGTCACTTCTTACACAGATAAACATGACTAATTACAGCAAAACAATCAACAGAAAAGAACAGACAGGCATCTAGGACAGGACACATCAGGGAAATTACCTCTACCTCCCTCTATCTGTGCCTTTTTTTATACCTTCTTCTGTACCTCCCTCAGTCGAACTACTACTGATACGGGAGTCTCAGTAAGCATCTCATATGTACTGAAAATTAAGGTATAACTATACCTCTTTGTGGAGACCGTACATTCAAATACAGGCAAGCTACACTACCTCTACCAACAGGGTGTCATGTTCAACACACTGATGCTGCTTTACTACTGTGGCCTTAGAGAGAGAGAGAGAGAGAGAGAGAGAGAGAGAGAGAGAGAGAGAGAGAGAGAGAGGGGTCTGAGTAGCAGCATGTCTGATGGATGGAGTGAAGTGACAGTAGGGTATTACAAAGGGAGAGAGGGCTATAGTTGTGTCTGTAATGCAATTCCCATGTCAGACATCAAACTGCTGCCCCATCTGGAGAATAAGCACACACACACACACACACACACACACACGCACACACTTGCAGAAACGCATACACACATACAGTGTTCCATAGGAGAAGCATAAAGCTATGTGTTAATCATGTACTGAGTCAGTACGACGGACACGTGATCACAATAAAATGGATAGGAACCTCAGCATTAGTAATCTGCACAATTTATCCCATACTGGAGAGACAATGACAAGGAGAAGAGAGGAGGAGCTTTCTTTTCAGATCAGACCCAGAACAGTTCATTGTCCCCCAAGGAGCAGTATATTAAATATATGATTGATTGTCTGTCTCACCTGAGCCGTCCTCGAGGGACGTGTCCTAGAGGGTGTCCGTGTGTCTTCCTGATGCCCTGATCGCCCTCATGCAGATGACTGTGTAGCGAGGGAGAGCGGGAGTGGGAGGAGCGAGAGCTGCCTGTGCTCTGGAGACTGCTGTCTGGCATCTCTCCATGACGAGTCTGGAATATAACACACACACAACACACACAGTCTGTTACACACACATTCCATAAATCTCTGTCACACACACGCAGGCAGGCACGCACTCCCATGCAAACACACATACTCTGTCTCTGTCTCTTTCTCTCTCTCTCTGTCTCTCTCTCTCTGTCTCTCTCTCTGTCTCTCACCTCCCCCAGGCTAGCGTGTTGTTGGTGTTGTCCCAGTGCAGGCAGGCTCCTCAGAGAGGGGACAGGAGACTGACCCTGTCGACCATGACCCTGCCCCAGACCTTGACCCAGACCTTGACTGCTGTCCCCATTGAGGTTGTTGTCGCTAGCGGAGCGCAGCAGGGAGCGGGGCGAGGGCAGTCCTCCCACCAACACACGTCTACGGTTGGTGTAGGAGGGGGTCTCCCTGAAAGGCACTGGGAGAGGAACACACAACATGTTGCTGGCCTAATCAACATGACAATGTATGCCTTTATGCCTAAGGCACTGCTGAGGCTACTGAGTTAGGAAAACATCTTACTGCATTAAATTAGGAATCTGGTGTATTCTTTCCTCCAAACACTAGATGGCGGACTATTCACACATAGCAGATTTACACGCAGTACACTGAATTATACAGAGCAAGTGCACATGACTGGGTGATTACAGTGGCTACAGTCCGAGTGCTTCAGTCACTTTGCTGAGGGATCTCTAACCCTCTGACACCACTATGGGAGAGTCCAGTGACCACCTCCTGTTAGCCACATACCCATGGCATGTACTGTAGTCTACTCACCAACGTCTGACACTTTGTGGATCTTGATGATTTCAGCCAGATCAAAGTTTCCTGCTATAATGGCCACCTGGAGGAGGAGAGAGGGAGGAGAGAAGAGGGGATAGAAGGGGAGGAGAGGCATAAGTCAAATATATGTTGTGTGTTTGTTCCTTTCCCAACTCTCAACTTCTCAATATGAGTGTTCTGTAAAACAAGGCTCCCATTGGAAACTGTCCTTCTCATGAGGAGAGAACAGAACCCTGCTGAAAGCTGCTGTCTCAGAGTCTGTCTGGAATAAACATCAGCCTGTGTTGTTTCAAGAAAACTTTTGGGAACAAATTATCGGACGTATACTACATCTACTCTAAACTACAGCTAACAGGGGAACACATTCCATTCAAACCACTTTCTCTCTCCCACCTTCCCTCCATCCTTCAATATCATCTTTTTCAGACAACATTTCATCACAAATTCTATCTCACCCCTCTTAATTTGCATTACTCTATGGTTCCATCTCTCTCTCTTTCTCTCTCTTTATCTCTCTCTCTGATTAATATTTCACACATTGGTATCCCTTCATTAAAAGGCTGATTGTAACAGATGTCTGACAGCAGTGTGTGTTTCTGATTTCTGGCACGGTGTGAGCGTGTGCATGTGAATGTGTGCACGTGTACATGTGAGTGTGCTGGTGGTGTGTGGTGCCAGATAGCCCTGTGTACAAACAAATGAACATTGATGTATTGAGGAAATCTGTGTTAATGTCAATTTGTCACAGGCTTAATCACACAGCTTGTCACAGAGGCAGGCCAGAGTACAGAAACAGTGTTCAAGTGGAGTTGCCTTCATGCCATGTAGTTATCACAGAAGAAATATATAAATAGTGTTGAGCTCCCTTGACCTCCAAGAGTTGCAAAAACTTTTCCATATTAAGTCACACAAAGTTGTCCTCATGGCATATGGTTACGGTATAACTAGAATGTGTAATGTCTGATAGAGGCCAGCTGAAGGATGGTGAGTCTCACCTGAAAGGCTGTCTGGCTGTTGTAGTTCTTGATCTCTTTATTCGCTCCCCGAAACAGTAGAACTCTGGTACAGCTATCCTGAAAGAGAAAGAGAGAGAAATGGATACTTTTGTTAGGCAAGTTAGATTAGTTGTGAAATGTTGGTATTTTGGTTGCATATGGATGTTCAATTCATCAGAACACACACGAACAAGCACACATGCACAACCGTGCACGTGCACACACACACAGAAACACACACACCGAATATATATGAGGCTCCAGTGAGTGCCAGCTCTGTTCTCTAAATTGGTCCCAACAGTGCTAAGTCTGATAATTACACTGACCAGAGAGAGAGAAAGAGGCTCACTTCCTCCCCCCATTTATCCTTTAATGCTAGAGCCTTCCTCGTCCCTTCTCTCCCTCTCAGAAATGTCTTTCCATTACACTCCTCTTCCCTCCTCTCTCCCTCCATTCATAGCCTACATAACATGGATGTTGCTGTGTGAATGTGTGTGTAATTAGGCTATATCATTGGGGCTGTGTGTACATGTATAGTCCTCTCCCTCTCTCAGGAGTGGTCCATGGGTTAAGGGGAAGGGCTATGTGTTTGCAAGGTATGAATAGAATTAACAGCGCTATGATTGACCTTAACCAAACTTGTGGCTGCTCTCTTCCTGGACCCTTTTGAGTCATACTGTATATACACTCACAGGAACGCACATTTCTGTTCATATTACACTGATCTCATAGGAACCTATAGTCAGAGTTTATTGTGTGTTTTTTCAAGGTAAGCAGAGAGACATGAGGAATCCACACATCTTCCTTTAACTAACAAGGCGGTTCAATAATGCAGTGCCTTTCCTATAATAGCTCTATAATCACTTCATGCTAATGCTAGCAACCCTTCCGGCTGTCTCTCTCTCTCTCTCTCTCTCTCTCTCTCTCTCTCTCTCTCTCTCTCTCTTACATTTTCAATTCAATTCAAAGGGTGCTATAATGGCATTGGAAACATACTGTATGTTTACATTTCCAAAGCAAATGAAACACAACAAACAGTAAAAAAAACTATCAGAAATGAACAGTAAACATTATACTCACAAAATGTTCAAGGGAATAAAGGCATTTTAAATGTCATGTTATTGGCTATGTACAGTGTTTTAACAATGTGCAAATAGTTGAAGTATGAATGGCAAGAGAAAATAAATAAATAAACAGATAAATATAGGTTGTATTTACAATGGTGTTTGTACTCCACTGTTTGCCCTTTTCTTGTGACAACAGGTCACACATCTTGCTGCTGTGACTGCACACTGCGACACTTCGCCTAACAGATACGGTATGTTTTGGTATGTTTCTAAACTCTTTGTGGGTCTGTGTGAAATATGTGTCACTAATATGGTCATACAATTAGCAGGAGGATAGGAAGTGCAGCTCAGTTTCCACCTCATTTTGTGGGCAGTGKGCACATAGCCTGTCTTCTCTCCAGACCCAGGTCTGCCTACGGCGGCCTCTATCAATAGCAAGGCTATGCTTACTGAGTCTGTACATAGTCAAGGATTTCCTTCATTTTGTGTCAGTCACAGTGGTCAGGTATTTTGCCACTGCGTACTTTCTGTTTAGGGCCAAATAGCATTCCAGTTTGTGCTGTTTTTTGGTTGAATCTTTCTAATGTGTCAAATAATTATCTTGTTGTTTTCTCACGATTTGGTTGGGTCCAATTGTGTTGCTGTCCTGGGGCTCTGTGGGGTCTGTTTGTGTTTGTGAACTGAGTCCCAAAACCAGCTGGCAAATTAGCGGGAATCGGCCTAATGCTGCTCTGTATGCATTATTTGGGGTTTTATGTTGTACACAGAGGATGTCTTTTCAGAATTCTGCATGCAGAGTCTCAATTGTGTGTTTGTCCCATTTTGTGAATTATTGGTTGGTGAGTGGACCCCTAACTTCACAACTACAGAGGGTAATGGGTTCTATTACTGATTCAAATATTTTTTACCAGATCCTAACTGGGATGTCGAATTTTATGTTCATTTTGATGGCGTAGAAGGCCCTTCTTGCCTTAACTCTCAGATCGTTCACAGCTTTGTGGAAGTTACCTGTGGGTTTGATGTTAAGCCGGGGTAGGTATCGTTTTTTGTGTGCTACAGGACAACAGTGTCTAGATTGAATTTGTATTCGTGGTCCTGGCAACTGGACCTTTTTTGGAACACCATTATTTTTGTTTTACTAAGATTCACTGTCAAGACCCAGGTGTGACAGAATCTGTGCAGAAGATCTAGGTGCTGCTGTAGGCCGTCCTTGGTTGGGGACAGAAGCAACAGATTATGGAAAAGATGGCGCCGGAGGGTAGGGCTGCCGTCTTATCGGCTCTTAACCAACCATGCTATTTTGTTTGTCTATTCACATTGTTCGTAACTTGTTTTGAACATAATGTTGCTGCTACCGTCTCTTATGACTGAAAAGAGCTTCTGGACATCAGAACTGGGATTATTCACCTCAAGTTGGACGAGGAGTTCTTCTTTAATGAGTCGGACGCGAGGGATATACTACAGATGCCCGACCAGGCCCAGATCCTCTTGATTCGCAGCAAAAGGGAAGTTGGGTTTCACGGAAAGAGATCGGGAAGCCTTGTGAGGACCAGGCGACGAGTGGCTAATCTGCCCTTGCCTTCCAGTCTGCTAGTTAACGTTCAATCGCTGGAAAATAAATGGGACGAACTGAAAGCACGTATATCCTACGAATGGGACATTAAAAACTGTAATATCTTACGTTTCACCGAGTCGTGGCTGAACGACGACATCAAGAACATACAGCTGGCGGGTTATACACTTTATCAACAGAACAGCAGCCTCTGGTAAGACACGGGCGGGGGCCTATGAACTTATGTAAACAACAGCTGGTGCACGATATCTAAGGAACTCTCAAGGTTTGCTCGCCTGAGGTAGAGCGTCTCATGATAAGCTGTAGACCACAATATTTACCTATAGAGTTTTCATCTGTATTTTTTGTAGCTGTCTACATAACACCACAGACGGAGGCTGCCACTAAACCAGCACTCAATGAGTTATATTCCACCATAAGCAAACACTCATCCAGAGGCGGCGCTCCTAGTGGCCGGGGACTTTAACGCAGGAAAACTTAAATCAGTTTTACTAAATTTCTAACAGCATGTTAAATGTGCAACCAGAGGGGAAATAAATTCTAGACCACCTTTACTCCACACACAGAGAGATGTACAAAGCTCTCCCTCGCCCTCCATTTGGCAAATCTGACCATAACTCTATCCTCCTGATTCCTGCTTACAAGCAAAAATTAAAGCAGGAAGCACCAGTGACTCGGTCTATAAAAAAAGTGGTCAGATGAAGCAGATGCTAATCTATAGGACTGTTTTGCTAGCGCAGACTGGAATATATTCCGTGATTCTTCCGATGGCATTGAGGAGTACACCACATCAGTTACTGGTTATATCCATAAGGGCATCGAGGACGTCGTCCACACCAATTTTATTAACCAAACACTTGTTGTTGTTTGTGTACATTGGTTTTATGATGACATATGTTTTTACCCCAACACCGCTTTCCATCCATTTACATAGCAGGCCCTCATGCCAAATTGAGTCAAAAGCTTTTTTTGAGAACACCAAATCATGAGAAGACTTTGTTTTTGTTTTGTTTTGTTTGTCAATTAGGTTGTGCATGGTGTATACGTGGTCTGTTGTATGGTAATTTGGGAAAAGACATATTTTTCACTGAGGAAATGTAGGAGTCTGCTGTTAATGATAATGCAGAGGATTTTCCAGAGGTTGCTGTTGTCTCCACTTTTGTGGATTGGGATGATCAGGCCTTGGTTCCAAATATTGGGGAAGATGCCACATCTGAGAATAATGTTAAAGAGTTAAAGCATAGCCAATTTTAAGTTGTCCATATATTTTATCATTTAGTTTAGGAAATAATCAACATCCCAGGCATTTTTGGGTTGGAGAGTTTGCATTTTGTCCTGTAGTTCATTAAATGTAATTGGAGACTCCAGTGGGTTCTGGTAGTCTTTAATAATAGTTGATTCTAAGATTTGTAATTGATTGTGTATATGTGTTTGCTGTTTGCTCGTTGTTAAATGGCCAAAAAGATTGGAGATAAATAACTCTTCGTGTTGTTGTTTTGTTTAGTGTGTTCCAATTTTCCCAGAAGTGGTTTGATTCTATGGATTCTTCCATTACATTCAGCTGATTTCTGACATGCTGTTCCTTCTTTTTCCTTAGCGTATTTCTGTTCTGTTTGACCATTTGTCATCATTGTTCATTGTCTTTCGGTTGTCTGCTTGACATTTTTACATTTGATAGGGAAGCTGAAAGGTCAAATATACTTTAGGCTTTCTACTGTCAGATTTACACCTTTACTATTGCAGTGAAACATTTTGTCCAGGAAGTTCTCTAAAAAGGATTGAATTTGTTGTTTGCCAATAGTTTTTGGTATGTTTGTACACAACTCTCCTCCCATCTATAGCATTTCTTAATAGTAAGCAGTTTATCCTGCATTTCTTCTTCTCTGTTCAAGTACACTGTGATTTTGCTGTGATCCGATAGGGGTGTCAGTGGGCTGACTGAACGCTCTGAGAGACTCTGGGTTGAGTTCGGTGATAAAGTAGTCTACAGTACTCTCTCTCTCTCTCATGTTGTAAAGCTGCTGTAAAGCATAGCATGGGGGTGGCCTCTTTTAAAGGCATTTAAATGTATTTATTTTTACTTTACACTTAAAGGTAAGGAGCAAACTGTAGCTAATGACCCCATTAAGTCTCTGACAGTGAATTAGCTAGGGCGGTTAATACACATAGAGGTGGGCTGTGGGTGTGTGTGTTTGTGTGTGTGTGTGTGTGTGTGTTTGTGTTTTGTTCTCCCTTAGGCAGGAGTCTCTAGCAGTAGCAGGATAATCTACTGGGAATGAGAAAGTATCCATTAAAGAGAAGGGGGCTGACAGGGGTGAGACATGAGAGACAGGGGGTGATAAAGCAGGAACAGGGAGAGAGAGATGAGTGGAGAAACAGAGAGAAGGGAATTATGGGATGGAGAGAAAGAGAGGCAGTGGTTGTTCAGTGTGTGTATGTGTGTGTGCATGCTCTTTTTATTTGGAATGGGGAGATGAATGGCAGTAGAAAACCCATGCATCAACTTACAACAACACACACATACAGTATACACACATATACACTCACACACATATACACTCACACACAAACACACACACACACAAATGCACAAACGCTCCAGGAGACCAATTATAGAGAGGGACATCTGTCTCCCTGCTTGCAGCCATAGTGATATTACAGGAAACCATTAAGAATCGAGCAGACTTCCTCTACACGTTTCTTTACCATGATATACACTGAACATCAGCAGGTCAACTCCAGAGGAGTAGAGTTCCCCTAAAGTACCGTCGCTAAAAGCAATCTAAAAGCTTTGCATTTTACTAAATGGATGAATCATTCAGGAGACTCAGTTTTAAATACAGAATTCAACAGCTTTATAGAGGGTTCCATTGTCAAAAGAATGTAAGATACAATCACATTTCCAATCTGTTCCCTCTCCATGTCTTGTCTGACAGGTGCCTGATTCCACCTGGACTCCTGGATAATAATGATGACAGAACCAGTTTGTATTTTGAATTTCGTTGTCTCACATTGAGATTCGTGGTTGGAAGTAAGATTTGGAAACGTGTTTGCAAGCTTGTATCATGATGTGTGAAAAATTTAACAACGGTCGCAAACTTGTAACTTCACATTTGAATACATTCAATAAGATTTGCAAGCATAATTTATTTTATAAGTCCACGCTCGGGTTCTGTCACTGTTGTCACACTACCAAGAGATTCGTAAGATTGTAGAACGTTTTGTACATTTGTAGAAAGAGATTCACAAGTAATGAATACTGATTTGAGCAGCAATAGGGGCAGGACCATTTTTACTCCTGACCAATCCGTCAAAACCACAGCCGCCTAATTGCTGCAACCATTGGATGGATTGTTCCATCAATCAAATCTCAGGAAATAGCTTGAAGAGGAGAAGTCATTTTTACAAAGTAACATTATTAACGTTACTCGGCCGAAAGTTCTAGAATAAAACAGTCTACTTGAAGGTAATCATCTCTTTATTATGTGTACATACATGTTTTGTGAAAAGGCATGACAGTAATTTGTTTATCATGTGAAATATAAGTGGTACATTTCAGAGGAAATCTATTGACTGCAGCTAAGTTAACTTTAGCTAGCTGGCTTCTGAAATTCATCCTAGCTTTACTATCAACTGGCTAACATTAGATTTATCAGGCAGCTTTAGATGCTAGGGGGAAACAAATACATTTGCTAGTTAACTATCTGATTGATAAAGTTGATATGAATACCATTATATATTTTAATATTTTATTTTAACCTTTATTTAACTAGGCAAGCCAGTTATTTACAATGGCGGCCTACCCCGGCCAACGCTGGGCCAATTGTGCACCGCCCTATGGGACTCCCAATCACGGCTGGATGTGATACAGCCTGGAATCGAACCAGTGACGCCTCTTGCACTGAGATTATAAACTGGGTGGTTCGAGCCCTGAATGCTGATTGGCTGAAAGCCATGGTATACCATGGGTATGACAAAACATTTATTTTTACTGTTATAATTACATTGGTAACCAGTTTATAATAGCAATAAGGCACCTCGGGGGTTTGTGATGTATGGCCAATATACCACAGCTAAGGGCTGTGTCCTAGCACTCTGCCTTGTGTCGTGCCTAAGAACATCCCTTAGCCGTGTTATTTTGTCCATATACCACACCCCCTCTGGCCTTATTGCTTAATTAGTACCCTCCAAACTCGTCATCAAGCTCGAGACCCTGGGTCTCGACCCCGCCCTGTGCAACTGGGTACTGGACTTCCTGATGGGCCGCCCCCAGGTGGTGAGGGTAGGTAACAACATCTCCACCCCGCTGATCCTCAACACTGTGGCCCCACAAAGGTGCGTTCTGAGCCCTCTCCTGTACTCCCTGTTCACCCACGACTGCGTGGCTATGCACGCCTCCAACTCAATCATCAAGTTTGCAGACGACACTACAGTGGTAGGCTTGATTACCAACAACGACGAGACGGCCTACAGGGAGGAGGTGAGGGCCCTCGGAGTGTGGTATCAGGAAAATAACCTTACACTCAACGTCAACAAAACAAAGGAGATGATCGTGGACTTCAGGAAACAGCAGAGGGAGCACCCCCCTATCCACATCGACGGGACAGTAGTGGAGGGTAAAACGTTTTAAGTTCCTCGGCGTTCACATCACGGACAAACTGAATTGGTCCACCCACACAGACAGCGTTGTGAAGAAGGCGCAGCAGCGCCTCTTCAACCTCAGGAGGCTGAAGAAATTCGGCTTCTCACCAAAAGCACTCACAAACTTTTACAGATGCACAATCGAGAGCATCCTGTCGGGCTGTATCACCGCCTGGTACGGCAACTGCTCCACCCACAACCGTAAGGCTCTCCAGAGGGTAGTGAGGTCTGCCCACACGCACTTATCACCCAGGGGCAAACTATGTGCCCTCCAGACACCTACACCACCGCGATGTCAAGGAAGTCCATAAAGATCATCAAGGACAACAACCACCGAGCCAGCTTGCCTGTTCACCCGCTAATCATCCAGAAGGCGAGGTCAGTACAGGTGCATCAAAAGCAGGGACCGAGGAGACTGAAAAACAGCTTCTATCTCAAGGCCATCAGACTGTTAAACAGCCATCACTATTTGAGTGGCTGCTGCCATACATTAAAAAATGTTTCAACTAGCCACTTTAAAAATGCTGCTTTAAAATAATTGTTTACATACCTACATTCCGCATCTCTTTGTATATACTGTACTCGAAACCATCTACTGCATACTTGCCTATGCCATTCTGCTACCATCACTCATTCATATTCTTTATGTACATATTCTCTCCCTTTTACACTTGGTGTATAAGGTAGCTGTTGTGAATTGTTAGGTTAGATTACTCGTTGGTTATTAACTGCATTGTCGGAATCTAGAAGCACAAGCATTTCACTACAACTCGCTGAACATTCTGCTAACCATGTGTATGTGACAATAACATTTTATTTTGATTTGATTTAATTATATAGCTGTCAACATGTAGCTAGCTCACGTTTAGCTAAGTTAAATTGAAACTGCTATGGAAAAATTCCCCAACATCATCAATGTAGCCTAATAATGTTAGTTTCTAGAAGAACAAATATTATACATGGGGAGAACAAGTATTTGATACACGCCGATTATGCAGGTTTTTCCTACTTACAAAGCATGTAGAGGTTTGTAATTTTATCATAGGTACACTTCAACTGTGAGAGACGGAATCTAAAACAAAAATCCAGAAAAATCACATTGTGATATTTTTAAGTAATTAATTTGCATTTATTGCCATGACATAAGTATTTGATACTCAGAAAAGCCAGAACTTAATATTTGGTACACAGAACACCTTTGTTTGCAATTACAGAGATTCATCACGTTTCCTGTAGTTCTTGACCAGGTTGCACACACTGCAGCGGAATTTGGCCCACTCCCATACATGAACTTCTCCAGATCCTTCAGGTTTCGGGGCGTGCGCTGGGCAATACGGACTTTCAGCTCCTCCAAGTAATCTTTCTACTTGGGTTCAGGTCTGGAGACTGGCTAGGCCATCATCCAGGACCTTGAGATGCTTCTTATAGGAGCCACTACTTAGTTGCCCTGGCTGTGTGTTTGGTCGTTGTCATGCTGGAAGACCCAGCCACGACCATCTTCAATGCTCTTACTGAGGGAAGGAGGTTGTTGGCCAAGATCGCACATGGCCCCATCCACTCTCCCTCATACGGTGCAGTCGTCCTGTCCCCATTGCAGAAAGGCATCCCAAAGAATGATGTTTCCACTCCATGCTTCACGGTTGGGATGCCTGGTTCTTGGGGTTGTACTCATCTCTTCTTCCTCCCAAACACGGCGAGTGGAGTTTAGACCAAAAAGCTCTATTTTTGTCTCATCAGACCACATGACCTTCTCCATTCCTCCTCTGGATCATCCAGATGGTCATTGGCAAACTCAGACGGGCCTGGACATGCGCTGGCTTGAGCAGGGGGACCTTGCGTGCGCTGCAGGATTTTAATCCATGATGGCGTAGTGTGTTACTAAATGGTTTTCTTTGAGACTGTGGTCCCAGCTCTCTTCAGGTCATTGACCAGGTCCTGCCGTGTAGTTCTGGGCTGATCCCTCACATTCCTCAGATCATTGATGCGCCCACCGAGGTGAGATCTTGCATGGAGCCCCAGACCGAGGGTGAGTGACCGTCATCTGAACTTCTTCCATTTCTAATAATTGCGCCAACAGTTGTTGCCTTCTTACCAAGCTGCTTGCCTATTGTCCTGTAGCCCATCCCAGCCTTGTGCAGGTCTACAATTTTATCCCTGATGTCCTTAACAGCTCTCTGGTCTTGCCATGGAGAGGTTGGAGTATGTTTGATTGAGTGTGGTGGACAGGTGTCCTTTATACAGGTAACGAGTTCAAACAGGTGCAGTTAATACAGGTAATGAGTGGAGAGCAGGAGGGCTTCTTAAAGAAAAACGAACAGGTCTGTGAGAGCCGGAATTCTTACTGGTTGGTAGGTGATCAAATACTTATGTCATGCAATAAAATGCTAATTAATTACTTAAAATCATAACAAGTGTGATTTTCTGGATTTTTGTTTTAGATTCCGTCTCTCACAGTTGAAGTGTACCTATGATAAAAAATTACAGACCTCTACATGCTTTGTAAGTAGGAAAACCTGCAAAATCGGCAGTGTATCAAATACTTGTTCTCCCCACTGTATATATTTGCTAGCTATATTTTAAAGACTTGTTATTGACTTTTGATGTACTGCCTGTTTATTGATTAATTGGTGACTGGAATATGTCCCTCCTGCAAATAGGCCGTATTGTTTTTGTATAATTTGGCTGAGTAGACTTGTGCACATTTACATCAGTGCTTTTAATTTAGCCAAGTTAGACAAATTACTGACTGACTAGGCTTATTGTTATTCTTTTTTTTGTTGTTATTGCATTTCAGGTGGAGAGGGAGTAAGATCACTAGAAAGCAGAATGCTGCCAGACAACCACAGGAGCCTAGAGGTATTACAGTCAATGCTCATGCACTTTATTGTATGTGAATTTCCCATTTATATCAATAACAAAATGGTTGGATTGTTTAGCAACATGTGCAGTAAATGCTAACACGGCTTTAGTGATGAAAGGTACATCATGTATTTATTGTCATCTCCCAATCAGGCCTCTGCATGCTGTGGCATGGGCCTGGATGGTGACATCTGCTTCTAGATGCCTGACTGAATACTAGGGCCTTCAGTGGTACCTTACCTGACACTCCAGCAAGACTCTCCTTATCAGTGTCTCGTAGCCATTTAACACGTCAACATGTACAACTTGCTACAGACACAAGAGCAGACTTATATTCACTTGTCTATTTGTCCTATTCTTCAGGCTTGTCTGTGATATATATTGTAGTTTGTACACCTGTGTGATGTCTTATATACATGAATCAAAATGTATTCACCCTGGACATGAGACTTGCATTGATTTTAGACCTTTTGGAGTCATAAGCACCAGGTGTTTTCTTGATGGAGAAAGTCTGCATGTTGTTTGATGTTTAGCGTAGTAGTTAGTAAAAATTTGAAAAACAGGCTATGAAAAATGTATTGTTTCGCAACAACTTTTAAAAAACAAACATGAGTAGTTTATACAAAACTTTATTCCGTTTGGTGATCATCCACCAAATTTGTCCATTGTCCTTGAGAGTTGCATCCTTCCTCAGGGACCTGTCTGCTGATAGGTGGTAACAGGGGGGCAGTTGTTTTGAATGTGCTGCTTTAGAGTTCCATGGCCCAGTAGACTCACCTGGGGATAGGGGGATGGACGCGTTAGTTTTTCTAGAGACTTGTAGTGAGAGGAAATAGCATGAGTTTTGGAGTGAGTACAGAACATCCAACCAATGGCCCTGGATAATATGCTACATGTCATCACACAGACAGTCAGCCATAGTGAACGAGGTTTACATAGTGCATAAAGTATATTACCACCAGCAGAGCTTACTTATCTGTCCTGGAGAGATCTCCGGTAGTTGGTCAGAAGGCTCTGGAATATTCCCTCTGTAACACATGTAGTGATTAATAGAGGTACTGAATGCAATTGAAAGAGGTACTGAATCCATTGTTGATTATTGAGGACTATAGGGGTGCCTTCCAATCAGAAATGGATGCGTAAAAGACACATCAACTCAATGGCTTTGAAAGGGAAGTGTGTGTTGGGGGAGAGGGTTGTGTTGGGCTGTCCTTCAGAAAAGTTGCAAAGACTATCCTTCAACCAATTAAAAATGTGGAACAGTATTTTTACTGACCAAACAGTTGTGCTGGACATATATTTTGGTTTGAAGGTATTCTTACTCTGTGGTTCAAGTTGAATCTTCATGTCTAACTTCACTCTCACTACCCCTAAGCCCTCACCCCTGACCTCCCATTGGCCCAGGGCCTCCTGCCAAATCCTCTAATCAATCTCTATGACAGTGAGTTACTCCAGGAGTAGACAGGTTTATGGTGCATAGGGCTTCTCCACCATGAATGGAGTATTATATATATTTAAATAAAAAATGCATTACTTACTGACACTGACATGGAGTGCTCCATGTTCCTGCCTGTAGCAGGCCTCAACGTGGATGTAGAGACATTTCCTGCCAACTCCTGCCTTGGACTATGGTTGTATCTACAGTGCATTCGGAAATTATTCAGACCCCTTGACTTTTTAAACATTTTGTTACGTTACAGCCTTATTTTAAAATTGATTAAATGAAACATTTTCCTTAGCAATCTACACACAATACCCCATATTGACAAAGCGAAAACAGGTCGTTAGACATTTTTGCAAATGTATTAAAAATAAAAACACAGAAAAACTTTATATACATAAGTATTCAGAGCCTTTGCTATAAGACTCAAAGTTGAGCTCAGGTGCATCCTGTTTCCATTGATCATCCTTGAGATGTTTCTACAACTTGATTGGAGTCCACCTGTGGTAAATTCAGTCAATGCTGTCTTGGGGACAGCATTGACTGTCCCCAAGACTACAGTGGTCTCCATCATTCTTAAATGGAAGAAGTTTGGAACCACCAAGACTCTTCCTAGAGCTGGCCGACCGGCCAAACTGAGTAATCGGGGAGAAGGGCCTTGGTCAGGGAGGTGACCAAGAACCCAATGGTCACTCTGACAGAGCTCCAGAGTTCCTCTGTGGAGATGGGAGAACCTTTCAGAAGAACAACCATCTATCTATGCAGCACTCTTCAGTAAAGTCACTCTTCAGCCACTCTTCAGTAAAAGGCACATGACAGCCCGCTTGAAGTTTGCCAAAAGGCACCTAAAGTCTCAGACCATGGAAACAAGATTCTCTGGTCTGATGAAACCAAGATTGAACTCTTTGGCTTGAATGCCAAGGGTCACGTGTGGAGAAAACCTGGCACCATCTTTACTGTGAAGCATGGCGGTGGCAGCATCATGCTGTGGGGATGTTTCTCAGCAGCAGGAACTGGGAAACTAGTCAGGATCGAAGGAAAGATGAACGGAGAAAAGTACAGAGAGATCCTTGATGAAAACCTGCTTCAAAGCGCTCAGGACCTCAGACTGGGGCGAAGGTTCACCTTCCAACAGGACAACAACCCTAAGTACACAGCCAAGACAACGCAGGAGTGGCTTCGGAACAAGTCTCTGAATGTCCTTGAGTGGCCCAGCCAGAGCCTGGTCTTGAACCCGATCGAACATCTCTGGAGAGAACTGAAAATAGCTGTGCAGCAAAGCTGACAGAGCTTGAGAGCATCTGCCGAGAAGAATGGGAGAAACTCGATGCTGTAATCACTCGATGCTGTAATCACTGCCAAAGGTGCTTCAACAAAGTACTGAGTAAAGGTTTTGAATACTTATGTAAATGTCATATTTCAGTTAGTTTTTTTTATAAATTAACAAAAAATTCAAAAAATCTGTTTTGCTTTGTCTTTATGGGGTTTTGTGTGTAGATTGATGAGGGGAAAAAATCTATTTAATACATTTTAGAATAAGTAACAAAATGTGGAAAAAGTCAAGGGGTCTGAATACCTTCCGAAGGCCCGTATCTCTGTCAGGCTCCTGGAAATCAGATGACAAACCTGCATAGATTAACAAAATTACATGGTACCTGTATTAAGTAAATTGAAGTCATGACAGCCACAGGTTTTTGTTACAGTACTTCACTAACACCTCATTCAACTACTGTGATCTGAAATTGGAGAACAAAATTGAACACAGTTCAGTCCCCTGGGACAGAAATCACCCATGTCTGTATTATTGAATGAGCTTCCCAAGTTACACGCTTACAATTCTGCATTATAGAGAATAACATGTGTGGATCTAGTTATATCAATTGTTGTGAATAAACTCCAACAACAAGTTTAAATTTAGCTAGCTAGCTAGCAAATGGCATTTATCTCAACTTTATCAATCAGATGGTTAACTAGCAAATATTATATTTGTTTCCCCTTGCATCTAAAGCTGTCTGATGAAGCTAGCCAGTTGATAGTAAAGCTAGTTAAGTACATTAGCTAACATTAGCTGCTGTCAATTTCATCTGAAATGTACCATTATATTTCAAATGTTAAACTACTGTCATGCCTTTAATCCCAAAAATGGATGTTTACATATAAAATAGATGATTACCTTCAAGTAGTTTTATTCTAGTACTTTGCACGGAGAAGTAATGTCGAGGTGTCTAGTACGGGCCTACTAGCTTCATTCACGCGAGGGTAGTCTTTGCTTGTGGATCTTCTGACACATTTCAGTTGAATGCATTCAGTTGTACAACTGACTAGAATCCCCCTTTCCCTTTCCCTTTCCCTTCCCTTTCTCTTGACCTCACAGGGTGGGTCAACTCCCACTGCACGTTTTAGGCCTGGATTATCCCGCTGAATGAGCTGTTTTCCCGGTGAGGCGGCTTCCCTGTTTTTTCCTACCCTGAGCTGAGCTAGCAGTGGAGCCCTGAGCTCCACTTTATCAACTGGGTCACCCCTCTTGGTCTATTCCTGCTTGCCACAGAGGTTAGCTCACTCCTTCCTACTGATTACACTTCAGGGTAGTTTGTGACACGGTATACTACACGTCAGTGGGGGCTATTTTTTGTGTACAACACCAACAAGCAAACCATTATTTATTCATAGTCCGCTCTGTACTATTTTATTACGTGGTGTGGCTCTTACTGTGTGATTTCTCGCCGTTCACACAAGACACGTTCCAAGACGGGGTTAAACTATTTATTATAAGTGCGCCAAAATCTCATAGACTCCTGGTCCTCCCTATCTAATTGACCGGACACACTCGCTAAGTCCTGGGTATAGGGTTTCAGTTAAAATTAATTAATTAAGATGAACTCTTAACTGAAAGCAGGGGTTCAGTACTTCATCTGGGTAGAAGACAAACTATAGACACCCAGTGCTCCTTTAGCGTCCTTTTTACATAGTTACCCTCAAGCTCCCCTTTGTTTTCCTACTCGATCCCACAATACGGTCTGGCCATGGGCCTCCAATAGGCCCACCCACTGGGGAGCCAGGCCAATCCAATCAAAATGAGTTTTCCCCACAAAAGGGCTTTAATACAGACAGAAATGGTCCTCAGTTTCATCAGCTGTCCAGGTGACTGGTCTCTGATAATCCCGCAGGGGAAGAAGCCGGATGTGGAAGTCCTGGGCTGGCGTGGTTACATGAGGTCTGCGGTTGTGAGGCCGGGTTGGACATAATACCAAATTCTCTAAAACGATGCCGGAGGCGACTAACAGTAAAGAAATTAACACCGCATTCAGCATGCCAATTAATGGACTGCAATCAGCATGCCAATTGCACGTTCCCTCAAAACTTGAGACATCTGTGGCATTGTTGAAATGGCTGTTGGAAGGAGAGGACCAAGGCGCAGCTTGGTACGTGTCCATATTTATTAAATGAACACTGAAATAACAAAAATAACAAAGATAACGACCGAAAGAGTTCTCACTGGTGCAGACACACAAAACAGAAAACAACTACCCACAAACACAGGTGGGAACAGGCTACCTAAGTATGGTTCTCAATCAGAGACAACGAATGACAGCTGCCTCTGATTGGGAACCATACCAGGCCAAATACATAGAAATAGAAAACATAGAAAAAACATAGAATGCCCACCCCAATTCACGCCCTGACCAAACCAAAATAGAGACATAAAAAAGGAACTAAGGTCAGGGCATGACAATTGTGTTGTGTAATAAAACTGCACATTTTAAAGTGGCTTTTTATTTCCCCCTAGCACAAGGTGCACCTATGTAATGATCATGCTGTTTATTCAGCTTCTTGATATGCCACACCTGTCAGTTTGATGGATTATCTTGGAAAATGAGAAATGCTCACTAACAGGGATGTAAATAAATTTGTGCACACAATTTGAGGGAAATATGCTTTTTGTGTGTATGGACAATTTCTGGGATCTTTTATTTTAGCTCATGAAACATGGGAACAACACTTTATATTTTTGTTTTGTATAGTTCATGAAAACCAGTAACACTTCTCTTTTAGTTCCACAACTTCACAACTGATTGGATTTTATAGATTTGTTATATAGCAATTATAATGCAGAAGCTTCTAATAAACAAACATACAATCAAAAATACAGTAGAAAAATCTATATATAGCATGTGCAAATAAGGTAGGATAAGAGAGGTCAGGCAATAAATAGACCATGGTGGCAAAGTACTTACAATATAGCAATTAAACACGGGAATGGTAGGATGTGCAGAAGATGAATGTGCAAGTTGAGATACTGGGGTGCAAAGGAGCAAGATAAATAAATAAATAAATACAGTATGGGGATGAGGTAGATTGGATGGGCTATTTACAGATGAGCTATGTACAGGTGCAGTGATCTGTGAGCTGCTCTGACAGCTGGTGCTTAAAGCTAGTGAGGGAGGTAAGAGTCTC
The DNA here is from genome assembly GCF_002910315.2 of Salvelinus sp. IW2-2015. Classification (NCBI taxonomy): domain Eukaryota; kingdom Metazoa; phylum Chordata; class Actinopteri; order Salmoniformes; family Salmonidae; genus Salvelinus; species Salvelinus sp. IW2-2015. The sequence continues at coordinate 76,271,125 of NC_036842.1, read as the reverse complement.
CAGCTCCAGAGATTTTTTCAGTTCGTTCCAGTCATTGGCAGCAGAGAACTGGAAGGAGAGGCGGCCAAAGGAAGAATTGGCTTTGGGGGTGATCAGTGAGATATACCTGCGGGAGCGCGTGCTACGGGTGGGTGCTGCAATGGTGACCAGTGAGCTGATATAAGGCGGGGCTTTACCTATCAGAGACTTGTAGATGACCTGGAGCTAGTGGGTTTGGCGACGAATATGAACCGAGGGCCAGCCAACGAGATCAAACAGGTCGCAGTGGTGGGTAGTATATGGGGCTTTGGTGACAAAACGGATGGCACTGTGATAGACTGCATCCAGTTTGCTGAGTAGAGTGTTGGAGGCTATTTTGTAAATGACATTGTCGAAGTCAAGGATCGGTAGGATGGTCAGTTTTACGAGGGTATGTTTGGCAGCATGAGTGAAGGATGCTTTGTTGCGAAATAGGAAGCCGATTCTAGATTTAATTTTGGATTGGAGATGTTTAATGTGAGTCTGGAAGGAGAGTTTACAGTCTAACCAGACACCTAGGTATTTGTAGTTGTCCACATATTCTAAGTCAGAACCGTTCAGAGTAGTGATGCTGGACGGGCGGGCAGGTGCGGGCAGCGATCGGTTGAAGAGCATGCATTTAGTTTTACTTGCATTTAAGGGCAGTTGGAGGCCACGGAAGGAGAGTTGTATGGCATTGAAGCTCATCTGGATACAGAATGGTGTCGTCTGCATAGAGGTGGATCAAAGAATCACCAGCAGCGAGAGCGACATCATTGATATATACGGAGAAGAGAGTCGGCCCGAGAATTGAACCCTGTGGCACGCCCATAGACACTGCCAGAGGTCCGGACAACAGGCCCTCCGATTTGACATACTGAACTCTATCGGAGAAGTAGTTGGTGAACCAAGCGAGGCAATCATTTGAGAAACCAAGGCTGTTGAGTCTGCCAATAAGAATGTTGTGATTGACAGAGTCGAAAGCCTTAGCCAGGTCAATGAATACGGCTGCACAGTAATGTCTCTTATCGATCAATCAGCTCCTGATCTGTCTTCCCCCAAATCTCCTTTCCTGATCTTTTACATTGGTATTTATACAGTTTTGCCTAAGCCCATAACTCCTTGACTACAGCCACACAACACACCCTCCTCCTTACATGTGACATCTAAGCAAAGTTACACAAAATACATTGTCTCCTTTACATGTGATGTCGGTAACACATTGTTTCCTTCATATGTGACGACATTCCGTGGTGTCATCTGCTCCATGGCCCACGTGCCATCAAGCAACTCCACCAGCTCCATCCCAGGGCTTGAGTTTGAAGGGGGTGTCGCCATATAAGATGGCCCTCCAGCAGAGGAACATCTGTATACAGTTTACCTGTACCTGTCACTTCCCCCCTGCCCTTGAGTGTGTTTTGCTGCTCTCTAGCTGCTTGCGGTTGAGGCCTTAATGTTCTTCTTCCGCTTCTTCTTGATCTTTTTTGTTTCAGTGTTACCAGAGTTCTGTCCGGGGACTGGAGGAGTCATCAGGTTATATTGTATAGGCTCATTCACAACAGTAAGTAACATCGTTACTTTGTAGAAATTACTTCTCTTTGTTTTCAAGCTACTTCCTAAAATTTGATTGATGGACCCTCCAGCCATGGTTGCAGCAGTATGCGGCTGTGGTTTTGGCTGATTGGTCAGGAGTAAACGGTCCTGCCCCCAGAGCTGCTCAAACCAACTGTTGACTTGCAAATCTCTTTCTACAAATGTATAAAACTTTATTATGAATCTCTTGGTAATGTGACAACAGAAGTCCAAGCGTGCGGCGATAAAAAACTCTGCAAGTGATTCACAGCTGAAAATTCATAGTAGTAAATGGACTTACTAATAATTCTGAAAATAAATTATGCTTGCAAATCTTATTGAATGTATTCAAATGTCAAGTTACAAGTTTGTGACCGTTGTTACATTTTTCACACATCATGATGAAAAGCTTGCAAAAAGAAATTACATATTTGTGAATCTACTTGCAACAAATCTCAATTAGTGACCATGAAATTCAAAATACAAACTCATAGGTTTCTGTCATCATTATTATTCCATAGGCTCCACTTTATTAATTGGCATGATTCAGATGTTAACATCTGTGTTCCTGTTATCCAATTCTAAGTTTGTTGTGTCTCTGCTCCATCACTCCCCTAAACACAGAGGGGGACCCCCCCCACTGGCCTCCCACCCCCCTGAGCTTCCCACCCCACTGTTCCCTCGACCCCCACTCTCTAGTGGTGTCATTAGCCAGTCTACTCTGCTCATTAACCAGTCTATTCTGTTCATTACCAGTCTATTCTTGTTCATTAACCAGTCTACTCTGTTCATTAACCAGTCTACTCTGTTCATTAACCAGTCTTCTCTGCTCATTAGCCAGTCTACTCTGCTCATTAACCAGTCTATTCTGTTCATTAACCAGTCTACTCTGCTCATTAACCAGTCTATTCTGTTCATTAACCAGTCTTCTCTGCTCATTAACCAGTCTTCTCTGCTCATTAACCAGTCTTCTCTGCTCATTAACCAGTCTTCTCTGTTCATTAACCAGTCTACTCTGCTCATTAACCAGTCTATTCTGTTCATTAACCAGTCTTCTCTGCTCATTAACCAGTCTACTCTGCTCATTAACCAGTCTATTCTGTTCATTAACCAGTCTTCTCTGCTCATTAACCAGTCTACTCTGCTCATTAACCAGTCTTCTCTGCTCATTAACCAGTCTTCTCTGTTCATTAACCAGTCCACTCTGCTCATTAACCAGTCTTCTCTGCTCATTAACCAGTCTTCTCTGCTCATTAACCAGTCTCTCTGCTCATTAACCAGTCTTCTCTGCTCATTAACCAGTCTTCTCTGCTCATTAACCAGTCTACTCTGCTCATTAACCAGTCTATTCTATTCTGTTCATTAAAGCCAGTCTTACTCTGCTCATTAACCAGTCTTACTCTGCTCATTAACCAGTCTTCTCTGCTCATTAACCAGTCTTCTCTGTTTCATAACCAGTCTTCTCTGCTCATTAACCAGTCTTCTCTGCTCATTAACCAGTCTTCTCTGCTCATTAACCAGTCTTCTCTGCTCATTAACCAGTCTACTTCTCACTGACTGTCTCTTTATTGATACTTCAATCTGGAAGCGGTCTGTCACATACTTCTCTTTTATCCAAATGTTTTCTTCCCTATCTCTTTTGATTGGTTCTCTCCTTTCCTTTACTCTCTATCCCACTAACTGTCTTTCTCACTCCATAACCTTTCCCTCTTCATCTCTCTCATATGGATCTCTGTCACTGAATGTTTGTCTCTCTGTTGATTCATGGATCATCATGCAGACGCCCCCCATGTTCAGTCCCTTAAGCCCCACTCAGAAGCTCTGTCGCTGTGATCGATCTGCCCAGCGGTGGCCTCCTGGATCTCTAAACACTGGAGGGATGAAACCTGTCTGACAATAGGACACCGCAGAGACAGCGTCTATGACGGGGAGGAGCAAAACATTTTCCCCAAAATTGTTCATTTGACCATGAATATTCATTAGCATGACTCAGAAGTTAAAATCTGTGTTCTTTAAGGCTACCATTTGCATCACCTAAAATATGCCACTTTATGGCATTTTATTCCTGGTTCTTTAAGCCCTAAGTCCCTTTTATGTCTTAAATGCACCTGTCAATAGTCTACCTCCCCTAAAACCAAAACAAAAGTTATCCCTCTTTTTTTCTCTCTCCTTTTTTCCCTTCGTTGCTCATCCACCCCTCCCTCCCTCTTCAGGCAATAGTAGAACATAGTCACGTGGATGTGTTACAAACAGTACTCTAGATTAAGTATTGATATTCTCATCCTCTAACCCCCCTCAGACATACCTTTGTGTGCATGTGCACTCAGTGTTCTAGAGCCTTGGAAACAGGTCGGCGTGCATGTGTGTGTCAGTGTGTATGTACATTTCACAGACAGAAATCTTAGCAACACATTTTTATACAAAGCCATATTCAGTAGATGTGGCCCATGTGGGAAACAACCCCACAACTCTGTAGCACTCGGCTCTCAGCACCTGAGCCATGGCTTTTCAATGAGTCACTTAAGCCTCAGTCCCCAATCCCAGCACTCAATGTCTCATTCTCTCACTTGATCTTAACAATCTTCTCTCTCACTTGCTCACTACCAGGGTTGGGTAGGTTACTTTCTAAATGTAATCTGTTACAGTTACTAATTACCAGTACAAAATTACAACCAGTAACATACCTGTTGGATGACCCCCAAACTCAGTAACGTAATCTGATTACTTTCAGTTACTTTTGGATTACTTTCCCCTTAAGAAGACAAAAATGTATATTACCAAATTACATCTATTGCAGGATAAATCAATGTTAGAGTTTACATAGCTGCCGATAAATGGATGTTGCATTTTACTTTATGGGTTATGTAGGCTTCTAACCTATTGCTTTCTACTTCAATACAGATAATAAAACAATTAGGCTATATCTTTACAATAAAAACAGAAGTCTGTCAGATTTCCAGTCATTAAAATTCATAAAATACCCTTATGATTTTCAAGAATAGGACTTGGAAATATAGATTTGACAAATAGTTTTACCTAAACATAACCCAAAGACTAAGGACTTATTAGCCTACTTTGTTGTTTATATTTTTGTTGTCATGAAGAACTGATTGAGCTCATTGCTTACTTGTGGTCAGACTCGCTCAGGTGTGAACAAACTCAAACGTGCACCTTTTCTCAATGCAGATTTGCATGTCATTGAGTAAACCGAAAGGTGTCAAAATATTTTTGCCGCAAACAACCTTTCTGCATAAGAAGAATGGCGCCGGAGGGGATGGCCGCCGTTGTACGGGCTCCTAACCAATTGTGCTATTTTGTGTGTTTTTTCGCATTGTTTGTAACTTATTTTGTACATACTGTTTATGCTAACATCTCGTATGACCGAAAATAGCTTCTGGATATCAGAACAGCGATTACTCACCTCCAACTGGATGAAGATTTTTTCTTTAATGAGTCAGATTCGATGGATATAATTTTTCTCCCGGACAAGGCTCAAATCCCCGTCATTCGCATGAAGAAAATAAGAAAATACAGGGGGCGGAGTTCAGGGTGCCTTGTGAAAATGTGTCAGCGAGTGGGTAAGTTGCCTCTGCCATCCATTATATTAGTCATTGTGCAATCACTGGAGAATAAAATGAATGACCTCTGTTTGAGACCATCCTACCAACGGGACATTAAAAACTGGAATATCTTATGTTTCGTCATGGCTGAGTCGTGGCTGAACGACGACACGGATAATTTACAGTTGGCTGGGTTTTCCGTGCATCGGTAGGACAGAACAGCTACGTCCGGTAAGACGGGGGGTGGGGTTGTGTGTCTATTTGTAAACAACAGCTGGTGTGCGATGTTTAATATTATGGTAGTCTCGAGGTATTGCTCGCCTGAGGTGGAATACCTCATGATAAGCTGTAGACCACCCTATCTACCAAGAGAGTTTTCATCTATAACTTTCATAGCCGTCTATTTACCACCACAAACCGACGCTGGCACTAAGACCACACTCAATAAGCTGTATAAGGCCATAAGCAAACAAGAAAATGCTGATCCAGAAGCGGTGGTTCTAGTGGCCGGGGACTTGAATGCAGGCAAACTTAAATCAGTTTTACCTAATTTCTAACAGCATGTCACATGTGCAACCAGAGGAAGAAAACTCTAGACCACCTTTACTCCACACACAGAGAGTAAAGCGTACAAAGCTCTCCCTCACCCTCCAGTTGGCAAATCTGACCATAATTCTATCCTCCTGATTCCTGCTTACAAGCAAAAACTAAAGCAGGAAGTCCCAGTGACAGGCTCAATGCGGAAGTGGTCAGATGATGCGGATGCTATGCTACAGGACTGTTTTGCTAGCACAGACTGGAATATGTTCTGGGATTCATCCAATGGCATTGAAGAATATACCACCTCAGTCACCGGCTTCATCAATAAGTGCATCGATGACGTCATCCCCACAGTGACCGTACGCACATACCCCAAAAATAAGCCATGGATCACAGGCAACATCCGCACTGAGCTAAAGGCTAGAACTGCCGCTTTCATGGAGCAGGACACTAATCCGGACGCTTATAAGAAATTCTGCTATGCCCTCAGACGAACAATCAAACAAGCAAAGCGTCAATACAGGACTAAGAATGAATCCTACTACAACAGCTCTGATGCTCATCAGATATGGCAGGGCTTGCAAACTATTACGGACCACAAAGGGAAACCCAGACGCGAGCTGCCCAGTGATGCGAGCCTACCAGACGGGCTAAATACCTTTTATGCTTGCTTCGGGGCAAGCAACACTGAAGCATGCATGAGAGCACCAGCTGTTCTGGTGTGATCATGCTCTCTTTAGCCAATGTGAGCAAGACCTTAAACAGGTCAACATTCCCAAGGCCGAGGGGCCAGACAGAGCATGCGTGAACCAATTGGGAAGTGTCTTCACTGACATTTTGAACTTCTCCTTGACCGAGTCTGTAATAACTACATGTTTCAAACAGACCATCATAGTCCCTGTGCCCAAGAAAGCGAAAGCAACCTACCTAAATGACTACCGCCCCATAGCACTCACGTCGTGAAGTGCTTTAAAAGGCTGGTTATGGCTCACATCAACAACATCATCCCAGAAACACTAGACCCACTACAATTTGCATACCACACAGATCCACAGATGACACAATCTCAATCGCACTCCACACTGCCCTTTCCCACCTGTAAAAAAGGAACACCTATGTGAGGATAATGTTCATTGACTATAGCTCAGCGTTCAACACCATAGCGCCAACAAAGTTCATTACTAAGCTAAGGACACTAGGACTAAACACCTCCCTCTGCAACTGGATCCTGGACTTCCTGACGGGCCGCCCCAAGATGGTAAGGGTAGACAACAACACATCTGCCAAGCTGATCCTCAACACCTGGGCCCCTCAGGTGTGTGTGCTTAGTCCCCTCTTGTACTCCCTGTTCACCCACGACTGCGTGGCCAAGCACAACCCCAACACCATCATTAAGTTTGCTGACTACACAACGGTGATCGGCCTGATCACCAACAACGATGAGACAGCCTATAGGGAGGAGGTCAGAAACTTGGCAGTGTGCTGCCAGGACAACAACCTCTCCGTCAATGTGAGCGAGACAAAGGAGATGATCGTAGACTACAGGAAAAGGAGGGCCGAACACGCCCCCATTCACATCGGCTGTGGTGGAGCAGGTTGAGAGGTTCAAGTTCCTTGGTGTCCACATCACCAACAAACTATCATGGTCCATACACACCAAGAAAGTTGTGAAGAGGGCACGACAATGCCCTTTCCCCCTCAGGAGACTGAAAATATTTGGCATGGGTCCCCAGATCCTCAAAAAGTTTCACAGCTGCACCATCGAGTGCATCCTGATGGTTGCATCACCACCTGTTATGGCAACTGCTCGGCATCTGACTGTAAGGTGCTACAGAAGGTAGTGCGTATGGCCCAGTATATCACTGGGACCAAGCTTTCTGCCATCCAGGGCCTATGTACTAGGCGGTGTCAGAGGAGGGCTAATTAAATAGTCAAAGACTCCAGTCACCCAAGTCTTGGGTGACTTCTTCTCTCTGCTACCGCATGGCAAGCGGTACTGGAGCACCAAGTCTAGGTCCAAAAAGCTCCTTCAGCTTCTACCCCCAAGCCATAAGACTGCTGAACAATTAATCAAATGGCCACCCAGACTATTTGCATTGACACCCCCCCCCCTTACACTGCTGCTACTCGCTTTTTATTATCTATGCATAGTCACTTTACCCATACCTACATGTACAAATTACCTCGACTAAGCTGTATCCCCGCACATTGACTCAGTACCAGTACGCCCTGTATATAGCCTCATTATTGTTCTTTTATTGTTCTTTTTTAATTACATGTTTTACTAGTTTATTTAGTAAATATTTTCTCTATTTATAACTCTATCACTCTATTTTCTTAAAACTGCATTGTTAGTTAAGGGCTTGTAATATATATTTACACGGTTGTACTCGGCACATGTGACAAATAAAATTTGATTTGATTTTAATTTACTAGTAATCCTATAAGTAATCATCTAGTTTTTCAAAGGTTTCTGTAATGTCACAAAAAAAATTCTGGTAACCGAACTGACTACAGTTAGTTTTTTTTGTAATCAGTTACATTCAGTCTGCCAGTCTGTCCACAGTTTGCCTGAGTGGACATATTGACAGAGTAAGTGATAGCAATGTTTCAGATCGCAGCTTTAACACACGGACGCACTCACACACTCACACACACACATTTATCAAACTCCTCTACACCACTACTTACCCACACACACACCCCTCCCCGCCAACATGCACCATACAGTGTGTTACCTGGTTGTAGAGGGCACAGACGTGAAGGGCGGTGTTTCCAGAGGCGTTCTGAGCAGTCATGTCGGCTCCGTAAAACAGCAGGTGCTCCAAGTGCTGAACATGACCATGACGGCATGCCTGTATGTGGAGACACATGGATGCCAGTTTGGGTTATTGAGATATTTTGGGTGATTGAGATATCATACACTGTGTGATATTCGAGAAAGACAGTTTAGTTTCTCTGTTTTCTTCTCTGTTTGTCTCTCCCCCACATGCACTATAATTGTTGTTCCCTCTCTGCTTTGTCTTGTCTCTATCACGCGACCACCACACACGCACACACGCACACACACCACACACACACACAACACACAACACCACACACACACACACATGCACACACACACACACGCACACACACACACGCGCGCACACACACGCGCACGTGCGCGCGCGCACACACACACACGCACACACGCACACGCACACGCACACGCACACACACACACACACATTGAATACTAATTGCCATGGGGTAGAGAGGGAAGGTAACTGATTGAGTATAGTAATGGAGGGCTCTGGAAAGTTGGCCTGTAGGTCCATTGTTAGTGCTGGCTTTCTCTCCACCCCATTCAAACTGGGTGAGAGTTCCCCTCTCAAAATAACACACTCTTTCTCCCACACTCCTTTGGCATCTCTCTCTTTCTTTTACCAGCAGCCGTCAGTTCAGTCCAGCGCTATCTCAAACTTGCGACTCCATGTGGGGTCACCAGATTTAAATTTGAGGTCACGAGAGAAACTCGGAAAAGCAGTCTCTGTTTTCTTCCTACAAATGTGACTCTATCTTTTAACGGTTTAAGCTACAAAAATATTATAACCCCATCACTGAAAGAAAATACTTTCAGGCACACTATGTATTTCTGCAATTTTCTGCAGTGGTGTAAAGTACTTAAGTAAAAATACTAACTAAGTGTTCACGTTCTGACCATAGTTCTTTTGTATTTTTCTTTGTTTTAGTATGGCAGGGTGTGAGTTGGGTGGGTTATCTATGTTTTGTGTGTTGCTATGTTGGGTTTGTCGTTTGGCCTGATATGGTTTTCAATCAGAGGCAGGTGTTAGTCATTGTCTCTGATTGGGAACCATATTTAGGTAGCCTGTTTTTGTATTGTGGTTTGGTGTGCGTGATGTTCCTGTTTGTGTGTTCCTGTGTTCTGTGTTCACTATTTCGGGACTGTAGCGTCTTCGGTTATTTTTGTTCAGTTTATTGTTTTGTTCGTTCTTGAAAGTATTCGTAATAAATATGAATACTCACCACGCTACATCTTGGTCCGAATTTCCTACTCCTCGTCAGAGGAGGACGAAGACTATCGTTACACTAAGTAGTTTTTTTAGGTATCTGTACTTTACTTTACTATTTATATTTTTGACAACTTTTACTTTTACTTCACTACATTCCTAAAGAGAATAATGTACTTTTAACTCCATACATTTTCAATGACACCCAAAATAACTCATTACATTTTCAATGCTTAGCAGGACAGGAAAGTGGTCCAATTCACTCACTTATCAAGAGAACATCCCTGGTCATCCCTACTGCCTCTGATCGGGAGGACTCACTAAGCACAAATGCTTAGTTTGTAAATTATGTCTGAGTGTTGGAGTGTGCCCCTGGCTATCCGTAAATAAAAAAAACAAGAAAATCGTGCCTTTTGGTTTGCTTAATATAAGGAATTTGAAATGATTTACACCTTTACTTTTGATTCCTAAGTATATTTAATACCAAATATTTTTAGACTTTTAATTTTACTTGAGCCATTTTCTACAAAAGTATCTTTACTTTAAATCAAGTTTGACAATTGGTTACTTTTTCCACCACTGGTTTTCTGTTACACTCTATAATGCATAGAATAGAGTGGACAAGACCGGGCTCTAAATCAGACTGGGGGAAAAAGAACATCATCAATGATGATCCATCAAGTGACTGATCCATTTCAATCACTTTAAACCATTCTTCCTTCAGATTGAGATAGCCTACTGTGAAAGTACTTTCAGACTGAAAGTAGTATTTATGCTGCAGTAGTTTATGTGTCGGGGGGCTAGGGTCAGTCTGTTATATCTGGAGACCTTCTCCTGTTTTATCCGGTGTCCTGTGTGAATTTAAGTATGCTCTCTCTAATTCTCTCTTTCTTTCTCTCTCTCGGAGGACCTGAGCCCTAGGACCATGCCTCAGGACTACCTGGCATGATGACTCCTTGCTGTCCCCAGTCCACCTGTCCGTGCTGCTGCTCCAGTTTCAACTGTTCTGCCTGCGGCTATGGAACCATGACCTGTTCACCGGACGTGCTACCTGTCCCAGACGTGCTGTTTTCAACTCTCTAGAGACAGCAGGAGCGGTAGAGATACTCTCAATGATCGGCTATGAAAAGCCAACTGACATTTACTCCTGAGGTGCTGACTTGCTGCACCCTCGACAACTACTGTGATTATGATTATTTGAACATGCTGGTCATTTATGAACATTTGAACATCTTGGCCATGTTCTGTTATAATCTCCACCTGGCACAGCCAGAAGAGGACTGGCCACCCCTCATAGCCTGGTTCCTCTCTAGGTTTCTTCCTAGGTTCTGGCCTTTCTAGGGAGTTTTTCCTAGCCACCGTGCTTCTACACCTGCGTTGCTTGCTGTTTGGGGTTTTAGGCTGGGTTTCTGTACAGCACTTTGAGATATCAGCTAATGTAAGAAGGGCTATATAAATAAATTTGATTTATAGACTGTTATAGCCCCAATTAAAAAAGTAAACATTGGCCATTGATTACATAACTTTTTTTACATGGAGGGGTCATGACAATGCTTGGATATCAAAATGGGGTCGCACGCCAAAATAGTTTGGGAACACCTGGTTAAGCCTGATTATACAGTAGGTCTCCTAGCCTCCAGGCTAACCCTGCATTGAGTTCTGTGGTGGCTGTGCTCTGAAGATGGTGGCAGGGAAGAACAGGGCAAGCATGTGGGGGGATTACCATGGAGGTCCCCAGACATGCTGGTGTGGAGAGGAGAGTAGAAGAGAGAGTGGTGGGAACATTAGAGCACTGTGGACACAGTACTCTTGACTGAGTTCTAGTGCTCCAGTCCTTTATGGTTTATATAATGACAGGGTCTGCAGAGTTTTATCAAGCCCTGTAGTGCTACTCCTGTTCCCTCCATTTAAAACCTTATGAAGTCTGCAGTGCTTTTGTGCCCCATCCAATTAGGAAATGAATACTGTACTTGTCCCTCTTTGCTCTTCCGCTACATTTTCTTCCTAATCAACGGAAGGTTTCCTCAAAATGTCAGTCTGGATCTACAGTAGTGTCTATGTCTGGGAAGAGCAGTCTCTCTCTGTATGTGTGTATGTGTGTGTGTGTGTGTGTATCCGTGTGTGTGTGTGTTTGCGTCTGTATCCATGTGTGTGTGTGTGTGTGTGTGTTAGTGATGAGCAGGTTGACTCATAACCTGCAATCCCTGCGGTTAAATCTGTGAGGTGGGTGGGTTTAGGGACATTACATATTGTGTGGATGAAGGGCGGGTGGGATTTAGGCGGGTTCAATAAAGAGAAAACAAGGTTTTCTTTCATTATTTTTATCTGCCATTAGTGCGTAAGCCTAAACTTTAGGGCCTAACTCAGAGTTTCCCAATCTAGAGTTCGCAAACCCATGTGGTTTGAAAATGATGTTGCGAGATGAGGTGGTTCGTAGCTGCTAGATGCGGTTGTAATTAACAGTGGCTTATGTTTCTTCCTACAAATGTGTCTCTATCTTTTGAATGATTTAAGTGACAAAATATTATGACCCCATCACTGAAAGATAAGACTCATAACACGTACGTAACACGTACGTAACACGTACTTACATACTGTTTGTGGACAAGACCAGGCACTAAATCAGACTGGTGGGAAAATAACATAATCAATGATGATGTTCTTTTCTACACAGAAGATCATACAACATTATTTCAAACCCTACTGTATGCAGATTGAAATACTGTCAAAAATACTCTCAGACTGATTTGTAATAGACTGTAATAGCTCAAATTGAAAAAGTAAAAATTGTCCGTTGAATATATAACTTTCTTTACATGGTGGAGTCGCAGGGTCAGAACAGTAGTCTAATGTTTGGGAAAGATTTGGTGAAGTGGTAAAAGAGGATGATAGCAGTTACATATGTTATGTGTGATGATTAGGAGGCGCTATACAAATTTGAGAGTCACAAGACATGGACTTAAAATATGTCAAAGGGCCTACAGTTCAAATGGGTTAAATGGAATAATAGCCTAACCGAAATCTGGTGTTACGGCTGTCGTCTTCCTCCTCTTCCTCGGACGAGGAGAGGAGAGAAGGATCGGTGGACCAATACGCAGCGAGGTAATTAGACATAAATGATATTTATTGAAACACGAAGACGAAATACGAAAACACTTGGAAATTACAAAATAACAAACACGACGTAGACAGACCTGAACATGGAACTTACATAACTACACGCAGAACTCACGAACAGGAACAGACTACATCAAACGAACGAACAGCCAAGACAGTCCCRTGTGGTGCACATACACAGACACGAAAGACACAGGAGACAATCACCCACAAACAAACAGTGAGAACAACCTACCTTAATATGACTCTCAATCAGAGGAAATGCCAAACACCTGCCTCTAATTGAGAGCCATACCAGGCAACCCTTTAACCCAACATAGAAACACAACACATAGAAATGCCCACCCCGCTCACGCCCTGACCAATAAACACATACAAAACAAGAGAAAACAGGTCAGGAACGTGACATCTGGACACTGACTGTAGGGCTGTAACCTCTCACATAGCCCAATATAATATAAACTAAAATTATACACCAAATGTACATTTTGACTTGGGAACAAGAGAAGAGAAATAGGATTTCTTTCACCATCTTGAGCGAAATGTGTGGTTATGGACTGTCTGTAAAGGTGCTATCTTTGTCAGCGTCATAAAAGCTGATAGTATTTCAACCACATAAAATATGCATCCAAGCCAAACTAAAAACCTATCAGAAAAATGTTTGTTCATTTTAACAGCATTTCATTTTCATAAAACCGGTCAAATCTTTCCTGTTTTAAAAATCAAATAAAAAATGAGCCTACTGCATTTTCTCCCTGGTCCCTATAACATCTGATGCGCAAGAGAAGCGGCGATGAAAGAGAAAACTAGATGAAGCAATCATTGATTTATGACATTCTGGTGAGCAAGGTTTTATTTAGTCTTCTAGGACAGTTGCCTAATGACATTAGAGAAGCTGCATGTATCCAATTATAGACAAGTTGACTAACAAATAGTCCACCAAAACATTGGAAATTGTAAGCAGAAACATAACTAAGTTAGGCTTAAAAAAAAGACATCCCGCAATCGTTCCACTATCTCTGACTGTACATCGCATTTTCTATCGGCCTACTAGCAGGTTAGGGTCGGGTGCAGGACTCAGATTTTCACTTTATCACATATAGTTAGGCATTTGCGGATGGGTGTGGTGGAAATTCTAACCAAGTGAGAGAGACTTTGTTATTTCTTCAAACAATCAATCTTTATTATTGATTAAGAATTGCAAAAATGGAGCTGGTCAATCGTTGAGAGCCCAACGAGCAGATTTGGGGTACAGCTCTTTGTAGCAACGTACATCCTCCTGAATGTTCATGACAAACAACAAATGTCTGGAATGGGTCAAAAGGTTAGGATTTGTATGTGAGAAAGGAGTATCCCCCAGCCAGATAGCATTTGCTGTGAAGACTGTTCCAATTGTATAGAAATCATGGTTTAGCCCCTAAGTCAAGGTTCCTCCCATCAGCCGTTCACACCAGAGACATCTCCTCCCTGGTACCTCATACAACACAAAGACCAACTCATTCTATGGCATGCAGGTTCCATCACCAAGCCATCATAAATCAATTGCCAGCGCCAAGCCCCCAGCGCCAAGTCCCACACACAAATGAGACAGTACTGAGGAACCTTATTTGATGCACAAACAGTATTAAAACACAATCTTGTAATTTTTTAACCATATGGGTTATTAGCAACTGTGCGCGGGTGCGGGTGGAAAAACAGCTGACCCGCGCATCACTAGTGTGTGTCTGTGCGTATGTGTGCGTTTACCTGGTGTATCTCCTGCCAACCGTTCTCGTCCACACAGCCCACCTGAGCGTGGTCGTGGAGCAGAAGTTCACAGCAGTAGGGGTCTCCTCCTACCATAGAGCTGTGATAAAGCGGACTTAACCCCCGACTGTCCTTATAGTCAGGAGACGCACCCAGGTCCAGCAACGTCTGACAGAGAGAAAGAGAACGAGAGGGAAAGTTGGAGAACACACACACACAATGCACACACTCACTTCAAGCCCAACAGAACCTATGAAAACCCCTGTATGAAAACACTATCCATTTCCTTTGTGGGATCTACATTTTTCTATCATAGGCTTCTGTACTCATGTAGATCAAAAAGAGGGACATACAGTAGTCCATTAAGATGATGGGTTTTTCTGCACTACAGCTATAGCTCTCAGGATGAGAACAGTGATGAGTCATATCAGAGGCATTCAGTAATGATACACATCCATTCACTGAGCACACGCCTACTCATTAAAGACAACAACCTAACCTTCTCAACGCAGATGAAAACCCAGTGAGCCAGGGAGGGCACAAGAAGCCCATTGAATAAAAGCATATTTTCAGTCAGGTCTCGGAAGAGAGTACTTAGCACCCACATACACACTGAGGAAATCATGTGAGTCAGACTCTTACTTATGACAAGCAGAAAGTGAGTGAGTGAGTGAGTGAGTGAGTGAGTGAGTGAGTGAGTGAGTGAGTGAGTGAGTGAGTGAGTGAGTGAGTGAGTGAGTGAGTGAGTGAGTGAGTGAGTGAGTGAGTGAGTGAGTGAGTGTGTGTGTGTGTGTGTGTGTGTGTGCGTGCGTGTACGTGTGTGTACTCACTATGAGGGCCGTATGGTTCTTGGTGCGGACAGACTTGTGCAGTGCAGTGATGCCGTCTCGGGTCCTGAAGTCCAGGTGAGCTCCTCCACTCTTCAGCACCTTGATGAGGTCTGCACAGCCCTCCAGCTGAGACGCCATGGTCAGAGGACATTCTACAGCACACAGGGGGAGAGAGGAACTAGGTTTAATATATAACAGGACAGCTTTTCAGTGTACATTCTGCATAGTACTAAGACAGAAGCATGCATTCAGCATTAGGGTTGACTTTAACTGTTTGTATAAAAATGAATCAAAGCATTTGTATGAGAAGGCCTATCCCTTTAAATGTCTCTGATTAGAGTGATAAAGGCAGGGTGAATAAAATACTAGTTCCATTTCCAGATGAATCCACTCTCAGCAATTTCAAGTGATTCATTTAAGAAGATAAATATTGTGCATTTGAGAGCCTCATCAGTGAAATGACTTTGTGATAAACATGATGGAGTTGGTGTTTACCAAAACCAGATAAGAGTGTCGGAGTTAGCAAACAATCTGTGTGTGTGTATGTGTGTGTGTTTGTTTGATGATGATGCAAGTAAACACTAACGCCTCGATCACACCGACAGTATCATTGCATTTTGGTACACCAGAAGTACATTCATTTCCAATGGAACGCTGCGTTTGCCTTGCAGCGTTGCGTAGCATTTTGCGCAATGACGCTGTCTGTGTGATTAAGGCGTTAGAAGCCATCAATCTCATTCTTTTAGATTTAGTTTTCTCTTCATCAAAGAAGGTGCTTGGGATGAACTGTGGGTTTAGTATATTCACAAACATGTGCACACACAGACACAACAAAACTAGCATTCAGAACCAAATGAACCAAATGATATTGTAATTTGTTTTGCTCTCTCTCTTCTCTCTCATCTCTTCTCTTCTCTCTCTCTTCTCTCTCTTCTCTCTCTCTCTCTCTCTCGTTCTCTCTCTTTCTCTCTCTCTCTCTCGCTCTCTCTCTCGCTCTCGCTCTCGTTCTCTCTCTCTCAGAGGTCACCCCATTGGAGGCTCTCAACAAATGACTGCACAAACATTTGCATAAACATGAGGAGATTAGCATGAAATAATCCAGCTTTACCCAGCATGCATTGGGATGTGGCAGAGAGGGCCAGACGGATATCGCTCAGTGGGCAGCCAACCCGAACAATCACAGCACTCGTTATCTACGTCTGTCTGTCTCTCTATCACTGTATCTGTCCATCTGTCTGTCTGTCTGTGAATATTTCCGTAACAGTCAATCTGTCTGTCTATTTCTGTCTGTCAGTCTCTGTATCTGTCCGTCTATCTCTATATCTCTCTCTCCCTCTCTTTAATAATAACGCTGATAATAAGTATCCTCAGGAAGTTCAATCAGTAGAACAGGAACCTCGGTGGGGAGTAAATTCCTGATTGGACAATAGCTGTTTTGATACTGTGTGTCTGAAATCTACTAGCAGTATCACAAAAATTTCTACTCTCTCAATAGAGTGTACGACACGTTAGTAACACCTCCCTAATTATGAGTTGCACCCCCTTTTGCCCTCAGAACAGCCTCAATTCGTCGGGGCATGGACTGTACAAGGAGTCGAAAGCATTTCACAGGTATGCTGGCCCATGCTGACTCCAATACTTCCCACAGTTGTGTCAAGTTGGCTGGATTTCTTTTGGGTGGTGGACAATTTTTGATACCAGTGGAGGCTCCTCAGAGGAGGAAGGGGAGGACCATCATCCTCAGTGAATTTCATACATTTACATTTACATTTAAGTCATTTAGCAGATAAAAATGTAAATTGTAGAAAATTTAAAAATGTATCCTTTTTAGATAAAACTTTACTAAATACAATCATGTCACCAAATAACTGATGAAATCACACTACTTTGCCAAGAAAGTCTACAGTAGCCTCAACAGACCTCTGTAAGGTAGCACCATGGCGTAGCCGGAGTACAGCTAGCTTCCGTCCACCTCTGGGTACATTGACTTCAATCCAAAACCTAGGAGGCTCATGGTCCTCACCCCTTTCCATTGACTTACAAACAAATTATGACAACTTCCGGAGGACGTCCTCCAATCTTGATTGAGATTGGGTCATCTGTGGATCTGTTGGGGCGGTATGAGAATTGGAGTGAGTCTAGGGTGTCCGTGAGGATGCTGTTGATGTGAGCCATGACCAGCCTTTCAAAGCACTTCAAGGCTACTGACGTGAGTGCCACGGGGCGGTAATCATTTAGGCATGTAGGTATTACAGACTCGGTCAGGGAGAGGTTGAAAATGTCAGTGAAGGCACTTGACAGTTGGTCCGCGCATGCTTTGAGTACACGTCCTGTTAATCCGTCTGGCCCAGCGGCTTTGTGAATGTTGACCTGTTTAAAGGTTTTGTACACATCGGCTACTGAGAGCGTTATCACACAGTCATCCAGAACAGCTGGTGCTCTCTTGCATGCTTCAGTGTTGCTTGCCTCGAAGCGAGCATAAAAGTCATTTAGTTCGTCTGGTAGGCTCGCATCACTGGGCAGCTCGCGTCTGGGTTTCCCTTTGTAGTCCGTAATAGTTTTAAAGCCCTGCCACATCCGAAGAGCGTCAGAGCAGGTATAGTAGGATTCAATCTTAATCCTGTATTGACGCTTTGCTTGTTTGATGGTTCGTCTGAGGGCATAGCAGAATTTCTTATAAGCGTCTGGATTAGTCTCCCTCTACTTGAAAGCGGCAGCTCTAGCCTTTAGCTCGATGCAGATGTTGCCTGTAATCCATGGCTTCTGGTTGGGATATGTACGTATAGTCACTGTGGGGACGACGTCATCGATGCACTTATTGATGAAGCCGATGACCGAGTGGGTGTATTCCTCAATGCCATCGGATGAATAGCAAAACAGAGTCACTGGTACTTCCTGCTTTAGTTTTTGCTTGTAAGCAGGAATCAGGAATCAGGAGGATAGAATTATGGTCAGATAGAATTATGGTCAGATTTGCCAAATGGAGGGCGGGGGAGAGCTTTGTATGCATCTCTGTGTGTGGAGTAAAGGTAGTCTAAAATTAATTTTCTGGTTGCACATGTGACATGCTGTTAAAAATTTGGTAAAAGTGATTTAAGTTTGCCTGCATTAAAGTCCCCGGCCACTAGGAGCGCCGCTTCTGGATGAGCATTTTCTTTTTTGCTTATGGCCTTATAGAGTTGGTTGAGAGCGGTCTTACACGGAACCCAAACCGGCTGCGCGCGTGTGCCAACGTGCGCTATCGTGCATAAATGTATTTTGTCCCCCTACACCAAACGCGGTCACGACACGCAGGTTAAAATATCAAAACAAACTCTGAACCAATGACATTAATTTGGGGACAGGTCGAAAAGCATTAACTTCTTATGGCTGCAGGGGCAGTATTGAGTAGCTTGGATGAAAGGTGCCCAGAGGTGCCCAGAGTAAACGGCCTGCTCCTCAGTCCCAGTTGCTAATATATGCATATTATTATTAGTATTGGATAGAAAACACTCTGAAGTTTCTAAAACTGTTTGAATGATGTATGTGAGTATAAAATAACTCATATGGCAGGCAAAAACCTGAGAAGAAATCCAAACAGGAAGTGGGAAATCTGAGGTTGGTCGATTTTCAACCCAGCCCCTATTGAATACACAGTGGGATATGGATCTGTTTGCACTTCCTACAGCTTCCACTAGATGTCAACAGTCTGTAGAACCTTGAATGAGGCTTCTACTGTGATGTGGAGCCGGATGGGAGCTGTTTGAGTCAGTGGTCTGGCAGCGACATGATAGCGACCTGCGTTCCATTGCTTCTCTACAGACAAAGGAATTCTCCGGTTGGAACGTTATTGAATATTTATGATAATAACATCCTAAAGATTGATTCTATACTTAGTTTGACAATTTTCTTCGACCTGTAATATAACTTTTTGAAGTTTTTGTCCAACGTTCGGCTGGACCTGCACGAGCGTTTGGATTTGTGTACTAAACGCGCTAACAAAAGTAGCTACTTGGACATAAATGATGGACATTATCAAACAAAACAAACAGTTATTGTGGAACTAGGATTCCTGGGAGTACATTCTGATGAAGATCATCAAAGGTAAGGGAATATTTATAATGTTATTTCTGATTTCTGTTGACTCCAACATGGCGGATAATTTTTCTTTCTTTTCTGAGCGCCGTCTCAGATTATTGCATGGTTTGCTTTTTCCGTAAAGTTTTTTGAAATCTGACACAGCGGTTGCATTAAGAACAAGTCTTTAATTATATGTAAAACATGTATCTTTCATCAAAGTTTATGATGAGTATTTATGTTATTTGACGTGGCTCTCTGCAATTTCTCAGGATATTTTGGAGGCATTTCTGAACATGGCGCCAATGTAAACTGAGGTTTTTTGGATATAAGAATTAACTTAATCGAACAAAACATATATGTATTGTGTAACATGAAGTCCTATGAGTGTCATCTGATGAAGATCATCAAAGGTTAGTGATTCATTTTATCGCTATTTCTGCTTTTTGTGACTCCTGTCTTTGGCTGGAAAAATAGCTGTGTTTTTCTGTGATTTTGCGGTGACCTAACATAATCGTTTGTGGTGCTTTCGCTGTAAAGCCTATTTGAAATCGGACACTTTGGTGGGATTAACAACAAGATTACCTTTAAAATGGTATAAGATACATGTTGTTTGAATTTGGCGCCCTGCACTTTCACCGGCTGTTGTCATATCATCCCGTTAACGGGATTGCAGCCATAAGAAGTTTTAAACATGTTTGGCAATTTAGCTAGTTAGCTTGCACTTGCTAGCTTATTTATCCTATTTAGCTAGCTTTCTGGTGCTAGCTAATTTGTCCTGGGATATAAACATTGAGTTGTTATTTTACCTGAAATGCACAAGGTCCTCTACTCCGACAATTAATCCACACATAAACGGCCAACCGAATCGTTTCTAGTCATCTCTCCTCCTTCCAGGCTTTTTCATCTTTGAACTTATATGGTGATCGGCATCTAAACTTTCATAGTATTACCACGACGACCAGCAAAACAGTTTGTCTTTCAATCACCCACATGGGTATAACCAATGAGGAGATGGCACGTGGGTACCTGCTTCTATAAACCAATGAGGAGATAGGAGAGGCAGGACTTTCAGCGCGATCTGCGTCAGAAATAGAAAGGAGTTCTATTTTAGCTCTTGGCATTGCAGACACTCGTTGGCCCGCGCGAGCAGTGTGGGTGCAATAATTGAATAACATGGATTTCTAAATGTATTTTGCGACGCTCACGCACGCGACGTGTCCGGTCTGGTCAGCATGTTAGTGCCAGCTTTGCTTTGTGGTGGTAAATAGACGGCTACGAATAATACAGATGATAACTCTCTTGGTAGGTAGTGTGGTCAACATCTAATCATAAGGTACTCTACCTCAGGCGAGCAATACCTCGAGACTTCTTTAATATTAGACATCGCGCACCAGCTGTTATTGACAAAAAGACACACACCCCCACCCCTTGTCTTACCAGAGGTAGCATCTCTGATTTGCCGGTGCATGGAAAATCCCGCCAGCTCTATATTGTCCGTTTCTTCGTTCAGCCATGTCTCGGTGAAACATAAGATGTTACAGTTTTTAATGTCCCATTGGTAGGATCATTTTAATAGTAGGTCATCAATTTTGTTTTCCACGATTGCACGTTAGCAAGAAGAATGGAAGGCATTGGGAGTTTGCTCGCTCGCCTCGAGATTCTCAGAAGGATCCCCGATCCGCGTCCCATTTTCCAGTGTCTTTTCTTCACGCAAAAGGCTCTGGATCTGGGGCTGTTCCATTGAAAGCAGGATATCCTTCTCATCTGACTCATTAAAGGAAGAAGTTTCTTGCAGTTCGTGATGAGTAATCACTTCTCTGATGTCCAGAAGTTATTTTCGGTCATAAGAGACGGTCGCAGCAACATTATGTACACAATAAGTAAAACAAATAAGTTTCACAAAGTGCCAAAAAAAGTAAAAAATTGCACAATTGGTTGGGAGAATGTAACACGTCAGCCATGTTCTTCGCACCATCTTTATAAATGAGAGTCATCCAATATACTATAATAGAAATAAGGCCATGCTCATGAAAAATAAATTGTCCTCTCATCTTAAAAGGCACTGACCGCCTCTGCTTGACACACACGGGAAACTGTTGAGCGTGAAAAATTCTTAACCCACTCAAACCGGTGCGCCTGCCACCTACTACCTGTTCAAAGGCACTTCAATATTTTTTCTTGCCCATTCACCCTCTGAATGGCACACACACAATCCATGTCTCAAATATCTCAATGCTTAAAAATCCTTCTACACTGATTGGAGTGGATTTAAGAAGTGACATCAATAAGGGATCATAGCTTTCAGCTGGATTCACCTGGTCAGTCTATATGGAATGTTTTGTACACTCAGTGTATATCAAATAGTACTGTGGCTCAGCTAACCATTGTTTGTTCTCTCGCCAGTAATCAGTGACATCTGCAGGGAAGTTGTTTGCACCCAGCGGCAGGTAGCCTAGCGGTTGAAAGTGTTGGGCCAGTAACTGTGGGTTGCTAGTTCGAAACCTCGAGCCGTCTAGGTGAGAAATCTGTTGATGTGTCCTTGAGCAAGGTAGTTAACCCTAACTGCTCCAGGGTCACCATCAATAATGGCTGTGTCTCAGGGGGAGTGGGCTATGCAACAAAAAAATAATCCATACTTGTACAAATGTAAGAACCCACCTAATTATTATCTCATCAATGAGCATGTTTTTATTCACATTTTGTAGCACTGTTTTGTTTGATCTAAATTAACTCTGCATGTCTCTTTGATTCCATCATTTCTGGATGCTAGAGTTGCAACTGTCTCCTCACCTCCCGATTCAGGGTCGTGGAAGTTGGGGTCCAGACCTTTCTCCAGGAACTTGGACACCTTTTCGATGTTCCTCTGCTGTACATACTCCATAAACTTCTTCAGGTTCGCCTGGGAGACAGACAGATAGAGAGTCCATGTCATTCAACTAGTATTAAAAACATATTTAAATGTCATTCATGCAAATCTAATTGCATTTAATATTGAGGAGGGGGAGCGGTGTAGAGTTTGAAAGACGGGGCGAGAGTGAGAAAGAGAGAGATAAAGAGATAGATAAAGGAGGAGAAATAGAGTGGATAGGGAGAGATGCATCGGGAAGGAGGGGAGAGAAAAAGAGAGGCAGTGAAATAGAGTGGATAGGGAGAGATGCATCGGGAAGNGGAGGGGAGAGAAAAAGAGAGGCAGTGAAATAGAGTGGATAGGGAGAGATGCATCGGGAAGGAGGGGAGAGAAAAAGAGAGGCAGTGAAATAGAGCAAATGAAGGACAGTTAGGGAGATATAGAGAAAGATAAAACATAGAGGGAGATAGAGCGCTGTGATTGGGTGATGTAACACTCATGTGGATAGAGATGTTTAATAATGCAGGTGCAAGATGAAAGCTGAAGTGTGTGTTTGTGTTCCATGTCAGTCCAAGTGGAAGATTTAGGTGGATACAGTAGTGCATTAGGCACCTTTGGTAGACCGCAATATTCCATCTCTCTGTACTTCCAAAGCAGAAAAAAACTCACTTTCTATTCATCAAGAACAAAATACAGTACATAGCACTTCTCTTTAAAGGATCAGATAGATCACTTACCCATGCCTTTTCCTGTAACCAACTAGTTCCTATACTGTGCATTATAAGTAAAGGAGACAGCACTTAGGTTTGGGGTCAAGTCCATTTCAATTCAATAAATTCAGCACAATATGGAAAACACACAGTTGTGAGGTAGATTGGGTGTATGTACAGCCATTGGTTATTGAAAGCAGAGGAGTTGAGGTGTGGTCTTTACTCCCAATATTCAGTTTTATGTTACAGTTCCACACCAAAGAGGGAATTTTGGATATCCTTATCTTTGTAACCTTTGCTTGATATTCAGCTCATTGCAGTAAAGCGTTTCAACCATTACAGATGACTATCTCACCCAGATGTTTAGAGAGTGAATTGGAATACATACACATCTGCATCTGCTGTACAAGGCTGGAAAGCTCATTCATAAAATAGCACCATGTAGCCACACACAGAACTGCCCAAATAGGGATTTGGACCAGAATCTATCTGGTCCCCACTGATCTACTTCTGTAGTACTACTGAAACAAGGAAGTTTGCAAGCAAAACACCACAGCCATACAGTACAATGTAAGGACAATACATATTGAATACTTTTATCTGAATAAAAGGTTGAGGTGAATTTCCACTTCAATTCAGTTACTTAGTGATTCAATTTGAATTTCTGTTTAATTCCTGAATTGACTGAAAATAAATGGTATTTACCCCAAAGCCTGACTCGAATCCCTATTAGCCTAATTACCAACCTGTAAAATATTCTCAATCAATACTACTGACTTAGAAACCTTGGGTTACTTGAGAGATTCCATATGCTGACAAGAGCTTTCTGTGAAATAATGATTCCACAGTAGATGTAGCTTTAAATTCAATCCAGCTAACATCATTAAGCAATAGGAAATAGGTAATACAATATTGATACAGCATCTGAAATATTCAATACAGTTTGAACACACAGTATCTGAAGTAGTCAAGACTATATTGGTATAGTATCTAACATAGCTTTATTGTGAGATAAAGAGATGGTATTAAACATAGAGGCTAGAGGAGAGAGCTGTGTTCAGATATAACCCATCTGGCTAACAGAGAGATATCATTACTATTCTATTCTCAAGGTTTCTCTGCCTCACTTGTTACATAACCACCACATGCACTGAAACCTACAGTACACACACACAGACACACACAAAGTAAAAGGTGCAGTGACACAAACAAAGGATTATTTTTTACAGACATACTGTACACAAGCTTGCACAAAAAACACACACGCACACACCACACACACCTTGCCTGTGACCAGCATCGCTAATTAGCAGAACATCATGTAGAAGGCGTGTGCCACTCACCATGTAAGGTGTCAAATATATCCGTCCTTCCAAAATCCCTCTCTTTAACTCCTTCACAACTTCACGTCTCTCTCGTGCTCCCTCACTCAGAGACATCTCCGCTCTCGCCCATACCTGGCTACCCTGGCTCACTCACACACACACACACATTGGCACTGAGAATGACTGCCGACTGCTTCTCTCACCATCATCAGCTGTACTGAGGAGAAATTCACTCTGGATTTTTTCAGATTATATGATAAGTGGTTGTTATGGTGATAGGATACAAAGACTGAGCTCTGACTGTCAGCAACATACATGTGTGGGAAGAGCAGTCTGTGCGTGCATGTGTACTATGAAATGCGTTACTAGAAGGGTCAGAGGGATGTTTAGCTAGCAGTGTGTTTTGTTTGATGTGTGTAATATTGCCCACGAAGTGCAGAGGAGAGGACACAGCTTGTTATGGCTAATCTACTCAAGTACACATCCTAATGAACACCACAACACACACACACAGAGTATCATACTACAAAGTGGAACAGTATACATTTCCCTTCAGGAGAGTGGGGGGGGGGGGGTCAATGCGGTTCCAGCCACAGCACAGACTCCTTTATTGAAATACAAACGCTGTCACTGATGACTGGGAGCCTTGTTAGGCACAGGAAAAGGACAGGAGAGGATGTGCATGTGAGACGGTTTGTTTGTTGGCATATGTCTGCGTCCCAAGTCCCAACTTGATCTCATAAGTAACTGTAACAATGTAATCTCACAATCTGAGAGAGGCTAACATTCACAGATTTGCAAAACATTACTGATGTTTACAAATAAGTGTGAGTGGTTAGGTTGAAGCATGTTAGCAAGGGGGTTAGGTTTATTTTAGTTTAGGGGTAAGAGTAAGGGTAAGGTTAGTTTGAGTCATGCTTGAGGGTGCAGCACTGCCAAATGTAAAGATCAGACACAAATTGGCCACAAAACAATCCCTCTACTGTTATGTTTCTGGTGTGATTTCAGGCTGCCTAGTCTCCAGTTTAATTCACAACACGGGTTCAAGGGTAAATCTTAATCGGTAATCTAATCGGGGGATCAATTTGAGACACACACACCGGTCATTCTAATGTCATTACCACGGGAACCCATATCATAGCAACGAGAAGCCCTCCCCATAGTAACGCGGTACGCACACAGAAACAGATGAACCAGCAAAAGAGAACTGACAGATATGGGACAGAACACACACAGGTTTCACACACGCACACATACACAAGCACGCCGTGCTATGCACACACGCACTGATACAGAATTTTTATTTGAGCCAGTTTGTTACAGCAGGAAAATAATCATGCAGAAACAAGAAATGGGAATTATGTAGATTATAATTAATGGAATTTTTTTGAAGAGGTTGATATGTTTTTCGTTACGGCAAATCAAGTCTGACATTTTAAAGTGGAAAATTGAAACTTTAGAAGCCTTTTTAAACCTCGGATACACTACAATTTTGCATTTCCTGTTGTGCAGGAAAATTCTCAGCAGCAAAAGAGTGATCAAATTAAGATCCTACATCTGTACTCACGTGTCACAGACACATACACACACACACAACCACTGTCTACCTAGCATTAGGAAACACATCAGAATGCCCTTCAGTCAGGGAGATTTTCTCCAAATCAGCATTTACACTCACTGTATCCAATAGTAAAGGTTAATATCTGCCAACACAGCAGGCCCAACACCCAGCAGTGTGATCTTAAATTCACTGTCAGAGCATAAGATACTGTTCATATAACCATGTGCTAGTGTGTTTCTTTTGTTGTAAATCACAAAATGCATCTGCATTTCCTACAAAGTAGGAAAATTATCAGCAACAGAAGATTGATCAAATTAAGATCCTACATATGTTCACAGTACATGCTACATATTCGTCTAGAGAGCAAGTAACCAAGTATACACTTCAGAGTTCACTGGCGAGCAAGTAACCAAGTACACTTGCCAGGAGAGTAAATAAAGTCAATGACCTTAAGGATTTAGATAAATAATCCCATGGTTTAATCCTGACACTCTTTCTATCTCCAAGGTTTCTCCTCTTAGACTTCATCTGCTACCTTCAGATAATGGCTACAATGTGAGGACCCTGCCAGAAAGAATCCCTCCCTCCCTCCCTCCCTCCCTCCCTCCCTCCCTCCCTCTCCCTCTGTCTCCCTCCCTCTGTCTCCCTCCCAGAGTTGTTTTCTTTTCCTTCAGGCATTCCTCACTAAATGTAGCTAATCCTACATTTGCATTTTATTCACCAGTGTGTTTAGTCCTCATAGTGTAGCACAGTAGGTGAACTCAGTAGGTATATTTGACACTCCATGGACTACATTTCCTCCCATCATCACTTCATGCCTCTGTAGCTCCTAGTCACAGACAACTGGGTTATAGTATGTACCATCACGGATCAGTAGTCATCATAAAGCCCCAATGTAAAGTAGTGGGTTAATGTCAACTGGACCTTGAAATACACACATGCTTTCATACATCACAACTACTTATCATTACATACCAGTGGAAGCAGCTGGGGGGAGGATGGCTGGAACGGCTGGAACAGAGCGAATGGAATGGCATCAAACACATGGAAACCATCTATTTGATACCATTGCACTCATTCTGCTCCAGTCATTACCACGAGCCCTTCCTCCCCAAGGAAGTTGCCACCAACCTCCTGTGTTACATACAGTACTGTATGTAAACACTGTATGTGGAATATGCACATACTGTACACATCCAGAAGCATCACAATTACTCAACCGTCATGAAGATTTAATGTATTGATGTATTCACACATGCTCTGGACCATCACTACAACTACTTAACCATCTCATGTAAACACGAGGAACACTTGATCCAGCGTGCATGGAAACTTACTAGGTGAGCCAAACCAAGTGATCTACACACAAGCTCTGGAACATCTTAACTAGTTGGGCTAACCACGTGAATACTTACCGCCTGTGAAATACACACTCACCCAACATGCCCAGAAACATCACAAGTTAAGCATCATGTGTGAATACTGTGTACTCTGTTAATTCTAAGTGTCAGGGATCAGAAGGATCACTTGGATCCTCTGTGAATTATGTCAACAAATGATGATATCAGTCATGGGTAAACAGAACCGACAGACAGGCTAAGGAAGCATATAACATGGCTCCCTATGGCACACCCTGTACTGCACTACAATGGCCCAAAGCCATATGTTCAGTTTACAGTCACAAAGTATCAATAGCACATTATGGAGAATAGACAGTCATTTGAGATTTGGTCTTTGTCTCAAATTATTCCTTTCCAACCATTTTGCACTACTTTGGGTACAGAGGCATATGGCTCTGTCACGAATGGTGCACTGATTCCCTATTTATTCCTCATGTTATGTAGACACTGTAGATCTATATCCAACATGCTGTATGTTGGCAGTCAGTATCTGTCTGAAAGCTCAGGGTCATATGGCTTTGAGACAGCTACATGGCTGCACACTGAAGATGTGCACAAGGACTAGGCTATGCAGTACAAAGAAGCATATGGAAGGGAAGAATTACATATTTGGACCAACACTAATGCTTTCTGAATCAATGCTCTTTAATAGGATACTTCCTATGCTTGTATAGTTAGCATCAGCAGCAGGGGTGCTCAACTCCCCGCCACTAACATAAAGTGATGGCTGTGATACGTGGAGAGGTGGCATATCCAGCTGTCTGTTCTCCATATGTGACACTGATGATGATTTCATTTTATAATTGGATCACCATTGTGTAGATCATATTATTGTGTAGATCATAGTAGAAAAGCCAACGATAAAGGCATTAAGGCTTGCGCTCCTTTTTTTATTGTTGATCTGTTGGCGGTAGGGGCATTTGATTCAGAAGCCCTGTGCACCGGATAGGCAAAGTGTTCCCATTTTGAACCATTTCATTTTTCTGAAAATACAAACTCCGCCTACCCGGTGGACCAGGAGATCTGTGAATAAATCGTGAGTGCCTACTGCGCTGGCCAATCGAATAGCTCAAATCACCGTGCCTACCTACAGCTTCCACGACCCCGGCCACAGCAAAATTTGACACTAGCTTACGTGAGATTTAATTACTTTTAAAACCATGACCAAGAGAGACTGTCAAAGAATACCACAACGAGCTGCTGTTTTTATTTGTGAGTTGATGTCTACGTTTTATTCAACACTGTCTACACTATTACAAAATATCAAATGCGCGTCGCTCTACTTCCACTCGCAATGACTGAGTAGTCAAGTGTATCGATAGCACTACGTTTTATTATTATTAGCAGCTCGACTCTGTCCCTCTCTGTCTCTCTCTCTCTGGTCAGTCTCACCAGAGGAAAGGAGGGAGAGAGCAGGGACTGTGAGAGGCGGACCCTCTGCTGCTCCCTCCCTCCGCTGAGACTGATACCGTGTTCAAAATAACTTCAGTTGTGTTCAAGACAACTGGGAACTCGGGAAAAAATGAAATCCGACTGGGACAAATCTTTTTGACCGGTCATCCAACTGGGAAACTCTGGCATCTTTCTAGAACTCCGACTTTCCTACCTGAAGTTCACTGACGTCAGTTTTTTTTCTTTGAGTTTCCAGTTGTCTTGAGAACACCATGACCATCAGATGCAGGTACAGTCAGTCCAGTAAAATGAAACATTTAATTATTTCAATTTATGCTCGGCTGTGCCTCACAAGTGTTACACCAAGTAATCTATTTTGTTATCAAATCTTGAGTTTTGAAATATAATATGGTTTGAGAAGGACAATATTAGCAGGCCAGGCATATAGCCGACATGCTGTGATAATGTATTAGGCCTCTGCGCAACCCTCATTCCTACAGAACTGTTTTTAGTCAATGGTAATTAATAGTTAATGTTACATTTGTTTAAAAAAAAATCTGAGTGGTAGATATTGTCACGCTCGTCGTAATGATGAGACCAAGGCGCAGCGTGCATAGAGTTCCACATAATTTTCATAAAGAGATACTCACAAAACAATAAAGAACAAACGAAACGTGACGCTACTGGAGTGCACAAAGGCAACTTACTGTAGACAAGATCCCACAACACAAACGAGGTAAATGGCTACCTAAATATGATCCCCAATCAGAGACAACGATAAACAGCTGTCTCTGATTGGGAACCATATCAGGCCAACATAGACATACAAAACCCCTAGACATACAAAAACCCTAGACATACAAAAACCCTAGACATTCAAAAACTAGCGTACCAACCCTAGTCACACCCTGATATATAGTAACACAGATATCTAAGGTCAGGGTGTGACAGTACCCCCCCCCCCCAAAGGTGCGGACTCCCGGCCGCAAACCTGAACCTATAGGGGAGGGTCCGGGTGGGCATCTACCCTTGGTGGCAGCTCTGGTTCTGGACACAGCTCTGGAAGCTCCGGCACGTGGGTCGTCTCAAGAGACCCGGACCGTGGATCGTCGCCGGAAGCTCCGGACCGTGGGTTGTCTCTGGAGGCCCCGGACCGCGGATCGTCGCCGGAGGAACCGGACCGTAGATCGTCGCAGGAGGCTCTGGACTGAGAACCCCTGCTGAAGGCTCCGGACCGGGGACCGTCGCCAGAGGCTCCGGACCGGGGACCGTCGCCGGAGGTTCCGGACCGTAGACCGTCTCAGGAGGTTCCGTACCGTAGACCGTCTCAGGAGGTTCCGGACCGTGAAACGTCGCCGGAAGCTCTGGACCGTGGAACTGTCGCCGGAAGCTCTGGACTGGGAACTGTCGCCGGAAGCTCTGGACTGGGAACTGTCGCCGGAAGCTCTGGACTGGGAACTGTAGCCGGAAGCTCTGGACTGTGGAGGCGCACTGGAGGTCTGATGCGTGGGACCGGTACCGGTGGCACCGGGCTGATGACACGCACCTCAGGGCGAGTGCGGGGAAGAGGCACAGGACGTACTGGACTGTGGATGCACACTGGAGATCTGATGCATGGGACCGGTATAGGTGGCACCGGGCTGATGACACGCACCTCAGGGCGAATGCGGAGAGGAGGAACAGGACGTACTGGACTGTGGACACGCACTTGAGGGAGAGTGCGAGGAGCAGGAACAGGACACACCTGACTGGGAAAGCGCACTTGAGGGAGAGTGCAAGGAGTTGGCACAGGACGCACCGGGTTGTGAAGATACACTGGAGACCTGGTGTGTATAGCCGGAATCAATTGTTCCGGAACTTTAACATACATTTCAGGACGAGTACGAGGAACTGATACAGGTGGCATCGGACAGCTAACATGCTCCTCAGGGCGAATGCCGTGCATACTACGTCATACCAACAGCTCTCTCTCTTCACTCTCCTTCAATTTGACCGACAACTCCTCGAAGGTCTCTAACTCTCCCCTCCGTTCACTCTCCTCCAATTTGTCCAATAACTCCGACAGTCTCTGACTCACTCCTCAACTTCGCCGACTGTTCCATGTTCCCCCCCCCCAAATTTTTTTTTATTGGGGTTTCTGTGGCCTTCCTCCCCAACGTCGTTGCTGTCCTCTCATGCTCCTAGGCGACTCACGCCAAGGAAGGCGATCCTGTCCTGCCAGGATTTCCTCCCAAGTCCAGGATCCCTTCCCATCCAGGATCTCTTCCCAAGTCCAGGATACTTCCTCCTCCTGGGCACGCTGCTTGGTCCTTTGTTGCTGGGATCTTCTTTCACGCTCGTCGTAATGATGAGACCAAGGCGCAGCGTGCATAGAGTTCCACATACTTTTAATAAAGCGATACTCACAAAACAATAAAGAACAAACAAAACGTGACACTACTGGAGTGCACAAAGGCAACTTACTGTAGACAAGATCCCACAACATAAATGAGGAAATGGCTACCTAAATATGATCTCCAATCAGAGACAACGATAAACATCTGTCTCTGATTGGGAACCATATCAGGCCAACATAGACATACAAAACCCCTAGACATACAAAAACCCTAGACATACAAAACTAGCGTACCCACCATAGTCACACCCTGACCTAAGCAAAATATATAGAAAAACAGAGATTTATTTATTTATTTATTTATTTTACCGTTATTTTACCAGGTAAGTTGACTGAGAACACGTTCTCATTTGCAGCAACGACCTGGGGAATAGTTACAGGGGAGAGGAGGGGGATGAATGAGCCAATTGAGATATCTAAGGTCAGGGCGTGACAGATATAGGCTTACTTTTTGACTGTGAAAGTGATCTTGACTCAGATAAGGTTGGTAACCACTTAAATAGCACATAGCGTGGCTTCAAATGGTGTCTTGATTTTACCCACTTCCAAGCATCAAAATAAACATTTGTTTTCTTAAAAGCCTGGAATCAGTGCAACCCGAAGTAAACAGCATTAGCCTGCAGAGTTTGTTCCATATCCCCTCCTGTCCTTTTGTTGGCTGTCTTATATAAGGGTTAAGATGAAGCAGGCAGGCCTTGACCTGTATGTCCCAGATGCTTTATACAGAAACCATCCTGCTGCAGGGGGAAAGCATTTTAATTAAAGAGAGAGAGAGAGAGAGAGATGGAGATGAAGAAAGAGGGAGGGAGGGGGAGATGGATATGAAGAGAGAGAGAAAAAGGGAGGGGAGAGATTGAGATGAAGAGAGAGAAAGAGAGGGACAGAGAGAGATGGAGATGAGGAGAGAGACAGAGCAAGATGGAGATGAAGAGAGTAAGAGGAAGGGTGAGAGATGGAGATGAAGAGAGAGTAAGAGGAAGGGTAAGAGATGGAGATGAAGAGAGAAAAAGAGGGACGGGGAGAGATGGACATTATACTATCATGTCCACAGCCAGTGAACAGCTAGAGGAGTAATGGAGTAAGAGAAATATGTCACAGCTCGAGTACAGTCGGCCTCCTACAGCACAGCTACCACTCCATCTCTAATGGGAATCCACAGTATCTAAAGCAGCGATTCTCAACTGGTGGGTCACGACCCGGGAGATTTTGAATGAGTCACTGTGTTTTTGTAGATTTTTTTTCAATTGAAAAATACTCCAGCCTGAACTTAAACGACTAAAACCAGGTAGATATTGGTAGAAAGTGACTCAATAATGTTACCTCTGAACAATTTTCTCTTCAATCACAGTATTTTCATAATAGATCTATTAGCAGCGCTATTTAGTGGATATGGGTAAACTTTAATTGTTTTCTTCGTCATAATTGCTACAATTTCTATCAATATAGTATTAAAAATAGTTTTTTAGATTGCATTTTGGCGAATATTTGTTGTGATGCAAATATTGTCGCGACTGAGACAACCTAGTTTAATTTGGGTCCCGAGGCAAAACCAGCTGAGAAGCAATGATCTAAAGCACAGCTAACACAACGCACAGAACAACGCGCAATTAAGATAATATGCCTAATATGCATTCATATACAGTGGCAGGAAAAAGTATGTGAACCCTTTGAAATGATCTGGATTCCTGTATAAATTGGTCATACAATTAGATCTGATCTTTATCTAAGTCACAACAACAGACAAACACAGTTTGCTTATATTAACAACACACAAATTTGTGTATTTTTCTTGTCTATATTGAATACATCACTTAAACATTCACAGTGTAGGTTGGAAAAAGCATGTGAACCCCTAGTCTAATGGCTTCTCCATAAGCTAATTGCAGTCAGGAGTCAGCTAACCTGGAGTACAATTATTGAGACGAGATTGGAGATGTTGGTTAGAGCTGCCCTGCCCTATGAAAAACACAACAACATTTGAGTTTGCTATTCACAAGAAGCATTGCCTGATGTGAACCATGCCTCAAACAAAAGAGATTTCAGAAGACCTAAGATGAAGAATTGTTGACTTGCATAAAGCTGGAAAGGGTTAAAAAAGTATCTCTAAAAGCCTTGATGTTCATCAGTCCACGGTAAGACAAATTGTCTATAAAGGTTCAGCACTGTTGCTACTCTCCCTAGGAGTGGCCGTCCTGCAAAGATGACTGCAAGAGCACAGTGCAGAATGCACAATGAGGTTAAGAAGAATCTTAGAGTGTCAGCTAAAGACTTAAATAAATCTTTGGAACATGCTAACATCTCTGTTGCCGAGTCTACGATACATAAAACACTAAACAAGAATGGTGTTCATGGGAGGACACCACAGAAGAAGCCACTGCTGTCCAAAAAAGACATTGATGCACGTCTGAAGTTCTCAAAAGAGCATCTGGATGTTCCACAGCGCTACTGGCAAAATATTCTGTGGACAGATGAAACTACAGTTGAGTTGTTTGGAAGGAACACACAATACTATGTGTGGAGAAAAAAAAGACACAGCACACCAACATCAAAACCTCATCCCAACTGTAAAGTATGGTGGAGGGAGCATCATGGTTTGGAGCTGCTTTGCTGCCTCATGGCCTGGACAGCTTGCTATCATTGACGGAAAAATGAATTCCCAAGTTAATCAAGACATTTTGCAGGAGAATGTAAGGCTATCTGGCCACCAATTGAAGCTCAACAGAAGTTGGGTGATGCAACAGGACAACGGCCCAAAACACATAAGTAAATGAACAACAGAATGGCTTCAACAGAAGAAAATATTCCTTCTGGAGCGGCCCAGTCAGAGTCCTGACCTCAACCCGATTGAGATGCTGTAGCAGGACCTCAAGAGAGTGGTTCACACCAGACATCCCAAGAATATTGCTGAACTGAAACAGTTTTGTAAATAGGAATGGTCCAAAATTCCCCTGACCGTTGTGCAGGTCTGATCGACAACTACGGAAAATGTTTGGTTGAGGTTATTGCTGCCAAATGAGGGTCAACCAGTTATTAAATCCAAGGGTTCACATACTTTTTCCACCCTGCACTGTGAATGTTTACACAGTGTTCAATAAAGACATGAAAACATATACTTATTTGTGTGTTAGTTTAAGTAGACTTTTTTTTATCTTGTTAGGTTCTTATTTAGAGAAGATAACTCACAGACACTAGAGAAGCTTAACCAAGTGGAATTCTTCCCAAAGGGTCGACACACCTGTATTCAGACACTGACATGGCTTCCCCCGTGGT
Source organism: Salvelinus sp. IW2-2015 (assembly GCF_002910315.2). Classification (NCBI taxonomy): domain Eukaryota; kingdom Metazoa; phylum Chordata; class Actinopteri; order Salmoniformes; family Salmonidae; genus Salvelinus; species Salvelinus sp. IW2-2015. The sequence continues at coordinate 76,236,790 of NC_036842.1, read as the reverse complement.
GGTATTCATACCCCACTTTGGGTGGAGTCTCCTCCTTATCTCTAAACATTGCATCATTCTTGCTAAGCAGGGAACTAAGTGATATGGGCCTTCAACGGTTTCTCCCCTTATCAGTACTGTCACATGCATTTGTTTTCCTGCACTCAACACATTCCAAGCTTAATTGTCTTACTACAGAGAACCATTCACTTCTCACTCCTTTATATACTATGCATCTGATCTATCATGTCTTTAATATCTCAATGTTCAAAGTTTAGAATCCAACAGTCTATTGTTGTGACTTAGATGAAGATCAGATCCAAGGTGATTCCAAAGTGTTCACATACTTTTTCTTGCCACTGTAGCTGTATATTTTGTGCTTTTCTCCCCGATATATGGTATTCTTAGCTAATAAACTTTAATTTCTCACAACGTACACTCATTATCTGGCACTCACTATTTGGGGGGAAAACACAGTAAGGAACTACAGCAGAGTAGAGTATGGTAATGTGTGTCTGATGCTGCTGCCAAAACCCACACTACAAACATGTCCTACAGACATTAAAGGAGTATTGTCATTAGCTTGTCCAGGCTGGCTTCCAACACACGTCCTCAAACCATCTGGACCTCTCCTCATATCTCATAGAATGAGACAGGGATGGGGGGGGGGGGGGGGGTAATGGGGGAGGTTGTGGTGTAAGGGGGAGTTTGAGAGAGGGTATATGGAGGAAGTGGAGAGTTTGGTAGGAGTGGGGGAGTTGAATAACTAGAGTAGATGGTTGAGGAGATCTCAGTTGGTGAGAGAGTAGGGACAGGCTGTAGAATAAGGGCTCTGTGCTAGAAGTGGTAGAGTGGAGTAGTTTCATATTACAGCTGAAACTCATTCACCAGCTCAATTTTTATCCACAAACACCATTCCAGAGGGCTTATTCAAAATGAATTGACATACTGTACATGTTTATATAGAGGCCACATGTTTTATCGTTACTAAAATACCATGAGAGAGCATCCTGTCTTTTCTATTTAGTGTGTTTTCTATTGATGCACCCTCTTAAATATTGTAGTCTCTGGCACTCAGACTAGGCAGACTCCAAGCATCAATTAGACATAATGACATGCAAACAAAACCTAGCCGACTCCTCTTTGAGCAAATGAAAGGAATGAGGCCATCCTAGCGAGATTACAGAATTAACAACCGTTTGGATGATGACAATTAACATGATGACATGAAATGAACATCAAATTAAAAACTCAACCATAATAACCAGCTTTCTGAAGAAACTGTCTTTTCTGGGACATGAGGGCTGAGGTTAAAAGAGTATCTCATGACTGAGATGTACACTAGTAGTGAAGACATCAAAACTGTGAAATAACACATATGGAATCATGTAGTAACCTATCTTGTCTCAACACAACTGATTGGCTCAAACGCATTAGAAGGAAAGAAAATTCCACAAATTAACTTTTAACAAGGCACACCTGTTAATTGAAATGCATTCCAGGTGACAACCTCACGAAGCTGGTTGAAGAATGCCAAGAGTGTGCAAAGCTGTCATCAAGGTAAAGGGTGGCTATTTGAAGAATCTCAAATATAAAATATATTTTGATTTGTTTAACACTTTTTTGGTAACTACATGATTCCATATGTGTTATTTTATAGTTTTGATGTCTTCAGTATTATTCAACAATGTAGAAAATAGTAAAAATAATTTAAAAAAACTTAAATGAGTAACGTAAACTCACCCCATTCCGTACAAATGTGCGTAACCGCGACATTCAAACGAGGCTACAAAGAAAACTGATGGGACTGTAGCGACTGTGTTGACTTCAAAATCTGGGGTGTGAACTACATTTCTATTCAAGCGTTGATCGACATGGTAATGGCTCTATAGTGTTGGAGAAAAGTTGAAAAAACTGACCCTCCGTTACATCTTGACGTGTCATGTCGTAACGTATAGCACGCATAAAGCAACTATTTCTGTCTTAGAATCTCTCTCCACCAGGTGTAGCACTTCTCTCATCGTTTAAAAACAAGAAATGGACAGTGACGGGGTAAGGGGGGGATACCTAGTAATTTTTTGCGTCATCACTGCAAGCGATCATGATTCTCAAAGCCACTGTTTACTTCTGAAGATCACTTTAGCACCGCCCTAAAAACCCGATTCAAATTCGACACAAACCTTCAAATAGGTATGTAATGACACATTATATAAACTCTTTATAGTGTTTTATTTAAATTTTAGAGGCGATAAGGTGATAAGTTGGACAGATCGAGTGAAAAAAGCAATTTTACCACACGACAACTGTCCTTCTCACTGTAACGCATTAGTTTCGCTTCCCCACCCGCCATTTTTAAAAAGACCTGAAGGAGCTCATTGCCTTCTTGAATTATGCAGAAACGGGCAGCGTGAAGGTCTCGGCATGAATTCTGTTAGGAAAGGGGAGAAATTGTGCTTTACAATGGTATTGAAATTACAGTTGATCTGGAAGTATTACGTTTTTGGGGCGCTAAAATAAGGTCAATTGTACGGACCAAGGCAATGTACGAGTTTACGTTAGATGTTCTAAAACTTTTGACCGGTAGTGTATGATGTTTCTATGTGTGTGTGTATGTGTGTGAGTGGGTGTGCACGTGCGTGCGTGCGCGAGTGATTGAGTGTATTTGTGCGGGTGTGTGTGCATGCTTGTGTGTGCATGCTTGTGTGTGCATGCTTGTGTGTGCATGCTTGTGTGTGCATGCGTGCGTGCATGTGTGTGTGTGTGTGTGTGTGTGTTGTAGTAGAAAGTTTCACCCAGCTTTGCCCTGATCCCCTCAGGGAACATTTCCATTGTATTTTACAGAGCGTCCTAGGTCCTGTGGAGACAGCATTCAGAGCAGCTCAACCACAGCTAGATACACTATACAGTATGTAGCATGCATAGTATTTTATTTCTGGCATCCTTGATTTAGCTTGGGGTTTGCACTTTTGGGACGATTATATTCATTGGTTCCATTGTACCAGGCAACTGAAATCAAGTGCAGCTCAAGTATTTGAAAGTGTTCAAATGTGTACATTTTAGGAGTCGGATTGAGCAGTCTTCACTCTCGACTCTGGAACACACATACCACCTGGTGACAGCTGGTCCAGTCCTGTCTGGAGTCACAGGTGGGTATGTGTGTCCCAGACAGGACTGGACCAGCTTGTAACCAGGTGGTATGTGTGGTCCAGACAGGACTGGACCAGCTGTCACCAGGTGGTATGTGTGTCCAGACAGGACTGGACAGCGTGTCACCAGGTGGTATGTGTGGGTCCAGACAGGGCTGGACCAGCTGTCACCAGGTGGTATGTGTGGTCCAGACAGGACTGGACAGCTGTCACAGGAGGTATTGTGGTCCAGACAGGACTGGACCAGCTGTCACCAGGTGGTATGTGTGGTCCAGACAGGACTGGACAGCTGTCACCAGGTGGTATATGTGGTCCAGACAGGACTGGACCAGCTGTCACAGGTGGTATGTGTGGTCCGCAGAGGACTGGACCAGCTGTCACCAGGTGGTATGTGTGGTCCAGACAGGCACTGGACCAGCTGTCACAGGTGGTATGTGGTGGTCCAGACAGGACTGGACCAGCTGTCACCAGGTGGTATGTGTGGTCCAGACAGGACTGGACCAGCTGTCACCAGGTGGTATGTGTGGTCCAGCCAGGACTGGACCAGCTGTCACCAGGTGGTATATGTGGTCCAGACAGGACTGGACCAGCTGTCACCAGGTGGTATGTGTGGTCCAGACAGGACTGGACCAGTGTCACCAGGTGGTATGTGTGGTCCAGACAGGACTGGACCAGCTGTCACCAGGTGGTATGTGTGGTCCAGACAGGACTGGACCAGCTGTCACCAGGTGGTATGTGTGGTCCAGACAGGACTGGACCAGCTGTCCAGGTGGTATGTGTGGTCCAGACAGGGCTGGACCAGCTGTCACCAGGTGGTATGTGTGGTAAGACAGTGCTGGACCAGCTGTCACCAGGTGGTATGTGTGGTCCAGACAGGGCTGGACCAGCTGTCACCAGGTGGTATGTGTGGTCAGACAGTGCTGGACCAGCTGTCAACAGGTGGTATGTGTGGTCCAGACAGGACTGGACAGCTGTCACCAGTGGTATGTGTGGTCCAGACAGGACTGGACCAGCTGTCACCAGGTGGTATGTGTGGTCCAGACAGGACTGGACCAGCTGTCACCAGGTGGTATGTGTGGTCCAGACAGGACTGGACCAGCTCTCACCAGGTGGTATGTGTGGTCCAGACAGGACTGGACCAGCTGTCACCAGGTGGTATGTGTGGTCCAGACAGGACTGGACCAGCTGTCACCAGGTGGTATGTGTGGTCCAGACAGGACTGGACCAGCTGTCACCAGGTGGTATGTGTGGTCCAGACAGGGCTGGACAGCTTTCACCAGGTGGTATGTGGTCCAGACAGGGCTGGACCAGCTGTCACCAGGTGGTATGTGTGGTCCAGACAGGACTGGACCAGCTGTCACCAGGTGGTATGTGTGGTCCAGACAGGACTGACCAGCTGTCACCAGGTGGTATGTGTGGTCCAGACAGGGCTGGATCAGCTATCACCAGGTGGTATATTGTGGTCCAGACAGGACTGGGCCAGCTGTCACCAGGGGGTATAGTGTGGTCCAGACAGGACTGGACCAGCTGTCACCAGGGGGTATATTGTGGTCCAGACTGGGCTGGACCAGCTGTCACCAGGTGGTATGTGTGGTACAGACAGTGCTGGACCAGCTGTCACCAGGGGGTATATGTGGTCCAGACAGGACTGGCAGAGCTGTCACCAGGGGGTATATGTGGTCCAGACAGGACTGGACCAGCTGTCACCAGGTGGTATTGTTGGTCCAGACAGGACTGGACCAGCTGTCA